>NW_016804458.1:949322-970427 GCF_001698545.2 Rhinopithecus bieti
TGCCTCGTCCTGCTCCAGCTCTTGCTGGTCGGGCTGCAGCAGCTGACCAGCATCGATTGTCCGGCACTCCCCAGTGAGATGACCCCAGTACCTCAGTTGAAAATGCAGAAATCACCGGTCTTCTGTGTCGCTCTTGCTGGGAGTTGGAGACTGGATCTGTTCCTATTCGGCCATCTTGCTCCGCCCTGTAATATTTTATTATATAAATATACCACCATTTATCCTTTCTACTATTGATGGATAGTAGAGTTAGGTTTTTGTGAGGAGGAGGACTATTATAAATAATACTCCTGTGAACATTTTGAAACCTTTCATTTGGTGCACATATGTACTTATTTCCATTAGGTTCACTCGTAGGAGTAGAATGGCTGGGTCACAGAGTTTGTATATGTTTGGGCTTAGTAAACTGTGTGAATCTTTGGTTGTGCCAGTTTTCATTCTTACCAGTAATGTAAGAGAGCTGCAATTTTTCCACATCACCTCCAATACTGGGCATTGTCAGTCCTTTCAATTGTAGCCATCATACTGGTATTTCATTGTGATTTGAATTTGTATTTCCCTAATGACTAATGAAGTTGAGCACCTGTTTATGTTTATTGATTATTTAGGGATAGCCAATAAAAAGATGTGCCTATTTAAGCCTCTTGCACATTTTTCTCTTTTGAGTTTTTTTTAAATTTAATTTGTAAGTTCCTTAATATAATTCATTTTAATAGATCATCTAGAGATAATGCCCCAATATTTGAAGTATACTTCTCAAAACTGTAACATATTTGTGTTTACTTTGATACACTCTTCTCACAGTCAGATCACAAATAATTAAAAGAAAGACTAAGTAGTTGGGAGGTGAAAGTAAAGACACGTAGTTGGCAGAGTGAGAATGAAGATTTTGTGGAGAGCTGAAGAAAGTTGAAGCAAAATGACCTGCATCCTGGAATTGCTGTCCCATAGTGATTATAATCAAGAGAGCTGAGATATTTGTAAAGTGATCTGACACAGCCAGCTCAGAATGTTTTACTATGGTTTTGGTGTTCTCTGACATGAGATTATCACAGGCAGAGGCTTTATAATACTCTTTTTAAGAAATAGATGGATTTTCAAGAATAAAGGCTTTGGTATTAAGTGAGGGAATACTGTATACCAAGATATTAATTAATAGTGAGAAATTTAGCCCAATTCGTTTGGGAGAGTAGTACTTTGGCAAGTTAGTGAGGGAGATCATTTGGGACAAATTGAACTTTAAGGGGCCCACAATTTATTCTACACAACTGGTTTGATACTCTGTTGACCTGAAACTCTGTTTCTAAAATGTTATTGAACTTTTACCAAGAGTTTATAGCAAACTATACTATTAAATCTAACTTTATAATCATTACTTAAGGTTAGATTTCTATAAGCAATTATGCTTTTCCATTACATTATTAATCAGTGGACATCAGCTGTTATATAAATTACTCTTTGTATGATATTAAAGATTTATTAATTAGCCTTTATGATTATGTAACTTTTTTACTATTATAATTAATTAGATGGAAACTAAATTACTTATTATTTCATGCAATCTGTAAAGTTTAATTTTCTGAACATTATTCAACAAAAGGAAATACCTTTTTATAATAGTTCAATTTCTGCCAAAACTTAGAGTTTAGAAGGTATGATAATTTTAAGAATCATTTTTCTCCTGCGAAGTCAACATTATAAAGACAAAATAGAATCAGGTTTATTTTACAAATTAGAATTGTTTAAAGAATTCTTATGATGGATAAAACAAGTGGTGATAACTGTTAGCATTTTACATTAGGAACATAGAAGTTACTTTAATCCATTTCTACTTACTTGTCTCCTTATCACTTTTAGTTTTTCTCATTCTACATTATTCCCCTCAATTATTTTAAATTTGTTATATAAACATAGTATTCTGTATTTGAATTTTTTGTTTATTTACAGCTCAACAGGAAGATGATGAATTTGTATGTCAGATAATTTATGTCTTCTACCAGATGGTTTTCCACCAAGCCACAAGAGACGTCATAATCAAGGAAACACGTATCCTTTCAGTGTTTACAGTAGATAACAATATTTCACATATTCAGAAAAGATGCATCTTTGGGTTTTTTGGGGTTTTTTGTTTGTTTTTTTGGCAAATGTAGAAATAACTAAGTTTTGAGATAAATTTACGAGATAACCTGTTTTCCATGGAAGCTGTTGACCCCAAATCAGTATATAGGTAGAATATGATGAGAACAATTTTATTAACTTGTCAGGTTGTGATTCCTAAGAAACTTAGCAAACATATCAGAACTTCCTTCTCTATTAACATACCTTAAGTATCAGAGGTTTCTAGGACTATCCTTGGTTCTTTTCTAATCTTACCTTATGTACTCTACGTGGGAAACCACATCTATTCCCATGAGTTCAGCTACCAACTATATGCTAACTATTTAACTATTTAATCTTGATAACCCCTATCTTGAGCCCCAGGCATTTGTTGCTAACTGCCACTTGGATACCTTCCACCTACCTAAAGGGGCATAGCATGCTGTAGTCTAGAGATCTTTGTAAATCAAATAGCCCTAATTTTAATTACCTTTTGCTACTTACAAAGCTGCAGGACCTTGGAAAGTTACTTAACCTCCCTAGGATACAATCATATACCTTAAAAATGCCCGTAACATTAACGTTAAAATAAAAAGACCTCATACCTTGTAGAATTGTTGTAAGTACTAATGGATTTAAATTGTCTATAATAGTTCCCAATACACAGAGGTACTTAGTACCTGGTAGTTTATCATTCTTGCATCCAAAGGGTACTCAATATTGGTAACATCATCTCCTGATAAGCAGAACAGTCCTGCCATCTGTATTCATTGTGAATAACAACATTGTCATCTACACAGCCTCTTAAGCTGAAAATTTTGGTATCTGCTAACTCTTTTACTATATATAATTAAACATTCATTTATTCACATGTTTCTCCAGCTTTGACCATCTAAACAGATACTGGCTTATGTGTTAGATATATAAGAAAGTCCTTGACCTCAGGGAGTTTATAGTTTAGTTGGAGAGATAGGTATAATATACAAGAAATATAAAATTATAATCCAGTGTGATTGGCCAGGCACAGTGGCTCATGCCTGTAATCCCAGCACTTTGGGAACCTGAGGTGGGAGCATCACTTGAGCTCAGGTGTTTGCGCCCAGCCTGGGCAACATAGTGAGACCTCATCTCTACTAAAAATAAAAAGATAGAAAATGAGCTGGACACGGTGATGCATGCCTGTAGTCCCAGCTTCTCGGGACACCGAAGCAGGAATTATCACTTGAGCCTAAGAGGTCAAGGCGGCAGTAAACTATGATTTTGCCACTGCATTCCAGCCTGGGTGGCAGAGGGAGACCCTATCTCAAAAAAAAAATGAAAAATTCTGGAACCACATAGAGTTTCTAAGAGTCAAGTCTGATAAATAACAAGTCTAATTTGAGAAATGCTAGTATGGGCTATCGAAATGCAAATACTGTTCTGCCTTAACAGCTAAGAGTACAGAAAGTAATAATTTTTTTTTTTTTTTTGGATGGAGTCTCGCTCTGTCACCCAGGTTAGAGTGCAGTGGCACAATCTTGGCTCACTGCCAGCTCCACTTCCGGGGTTCACGCCATTCTCCTGCCTCAGCCTCCCGAGTAGCTGGGACTGCAGGGGCCCGCCACCACGCCCGGCTAATTTTCTGTATTTTTAGTAGAGATGAGATTTCACTGTGTTAGCCAGGATGGTCTTGATCTCTTGACCTCGTGATCTGCCCACCTTGGCCTCCCAAAGTGCTAGGATTACAGGCATGAATAAATATTTTTAATGTGGTTTATAAACTGACTTTCCCAGAAAGATAAATTCCAAATACACTTTTGAACAGTGTTAAAATAATTGGAGTAAATTCATTTTTCCCCAGCTGTATTCCATGGAACATATTCCTTAAGTATTAACAGCTGCTTAATGAAAAAAAAAGGTTCTCTGATAGTTTTGGGAAACACTGAGTTAAAGTTAACAAGTTTTCTTGCTACAGGGTCTTCTTGGAACCTTTAATAAGCTTTTTTGGGTTGAGAGTCTCTGAAGGTGTATTTTATGTGTAGAATTACTTAAAATTTACATAACTATAGAAGCCACTACAGAAAATAGTAAAATGAAAATGTAGTTTTTCTAGGTAACTTCTTTGAGAGACAACCCTATTTACAGGTCATCTCGTAGGGTTTTTTGTGAGGACTAAAAAGTGAAATATTTAAAGTACCTACCAAGTACCTGCACACAGTGAATAAGTGTTACTGCCTCTGTTTTGGGAAGTCTGTTTAAAATGTACACTTAGTACCTTATTATCAGAGCCCACAGAATTAAGAGAATTCCTATTTGAACTTTCTTTTCAGTATAACTTTCTTTGCATTTTACTCCACGTTTAATTTCTGTTTTATGTCACTGAATCTGGAGTCAATACTTTTTGAATAGTTGTCCTGAAGATTATAACATGTTGATAATGGTGCAACAGGGAGATAAAGATCTGCTGAGTTAAAATTTTTATAAAAACTCTGTGTCTTAAAATTGGATAAAGATCACTGAAGTGCTTTTCCAAAATACAAAACACAGAAATGTTTTCTAAGCCAGGCATGGTAGGGCATGCTTATAGTCTCAGCTACCTGGGAGGCTGAGGTAGGAAGATCACTTGAGCCCAGGAACTTGAGGCTCCAGTGAGCTATGATCACGCCATTGCACTCCAGCCTGGATGACAGAATGAGGCTCTGTCTCTAAAAAAAAACTGAAAAATAATAAATTTTAAAAATGTTTTGGAGTTCAAAAAACACAATTTTGTTGATGTCAATGGCATTTAAATCTGTCATGTTACAATGTATTACATATTAAAAATTATTGAAATATTTTATTTCACCATAACCTTTAGCATTTTATTGTGATTCTCCCTATGAATCCAATATGAATATTTAAAATTAAAAAAATCTATTAGGCAAGATTTTATTCCTTTTCTTTTGTTAGAAAGTTTGTTAGAAAGTTTGATCAGAAAGTTTCTTAGAAAGTTGTTAAAAGTTTGATCAATATTAAACTTGTTAGAAAGTTTGATCAATATTGGTTGATATAATACTAATCAATATTCAATAATTCAATATTAGTTGAACAGAATACTTGACATATGAGATAGCTAGTGTAGACTTATTTTAGATAAATGTATGATTTATATTCAGATGTTTAAAATAGTAAACTGACTCACACCATGACTCAATCACATAAGAACTGAGAACTAATGCTGATTATATTTTTATATAATCTCAACAATTGCAGTATGGGAAATAAAATATAGTTGGCCTTTCTTATTTGGGGGTTCCTCATCTGCTGATTTAACCATCCATAGATTAAATTTATTCAAAAAGCGTTCTAATAGAGAATAGAAATGCAACAATAAAAAACAGAAAATATGGTATAACAACTATTTGCGTAGCATTTATATTTTATTAAGTATTTTAAGTAATCTAGGAAGGATTTAAAGTATACGGGAGGATGAGCATAGGCCATATACAAATACTACACCAGTTTATATAAGAGACTTAAGCATCTGTGGATTTTGGCATCATTGGGGGATCCTAGAACCAGTCTCCCATGGCTGCTGAGGGAAGGTTATAATCCACATTTGTCTAGATTATTTTAGATTCCCCTTGAGAATTTTAAGATTTTCTAATAATTTTATTCTCACAAAACCATGTGAAGTATGTAGATGATTATTTATTCATTAAATAAAAATTTATTGAGCACTTGTTATGATCTAAAACCTGGGGTACTATAGTGAATATGATAGGCAAAGTCTCTGCCCTAATGGAATTTATATTCCAGTTGAGAAAAGAGGCAGTCAGTACATATTTTTTACATATTTTCTTAAAAATGAGTTTCAGAATGCACAAATACATTATTCTATATATTTTTTCTACATTTTAAATATACCTTTTGTATCCCTAAAAAAAAAAATAGTAAGAACCACTATGCAATATAGCCATGTAGCAAAACTGTACTTGGGTCCCCTAAATCTATTTTTAAAAAGCAACAGTTTAAGTAGTAACACTAATGAGTTAAGTCATCACTTTGCCACTAGCTAGTCATAATACTGTGTGATAAAATTTTTGGGGTGTAATCAGTGATACAAAGAATGGTATGTACTTGTGTACGTGTGCTAGAGTTTCTTAGTAGAAATATGTGGACTCTGTTTTCAAATTGTTTTAACTAAGACCAATTGATAGTATTGATGCGAGATCACAACGTTTTTCTTCACTTCCTCTTTTAGATTCATCAAGGTTTCTTTATTAATTTGAGTTTGCTTCATTCTGTCCCTTCTCTCTTACTTATTTGTAATTACACATTCCATTTTTTTTTCTTTTGGGATGCAAACCTAAATTTCATCGTGCATTGTCACCAAGTTCTAAAGGAGTATAACTTTCTATTTGACAGTCTATTATCTCCACTTCTATTTTCCATGTTATTTGCTATCCAATATAATAATTTTGCTTTTGTGTATGTATGTGTATATATATATGTGTGTGTGTGTGTATATATATATATATATATACTGTTTTTTAAAATATATTTATCTCTTTTGAAATATTAGGTTGCAGCTTTCTTTTATGTGAAAATGTTTTATCATGCCTTCTCTTTTTGACCATGAATCTCTCTTGTTAGTTTTGTATGAAATTAGTTTTCCTGAATTTTTAGGAGAGCAGGATAGATCAAGAAGCATTTATAGCTACGCAACTATAGAGCTTCCTCTTTATTTATGGTCGTGATCCTCATGTATTCAGAAATGTGGTCTTGTACTTTCTGAGATTTACTGACTGTTTTCCTTACCCATTTTTATCTAGATTTTTCTCTTTTTTATGTCCCTACTATCCCTGTTTTTTTAAACAAATGAAATATTAAGTGTTTCTGGTCATCTTGTATTAATGATTTTATTTTAAAATTTGAGTTAAATTTCCATTTAGCATTTAGCTTTAGAAAATATGAGATTTTCTAGTATCATTGACTAGCCACAATATCAAATGTAGTTTGTATCTTTAACCATTTTTATTTAGAGGCTCCAGCATATCTCATAGACCTGATGCATGATAAGAATAATGAAATCCGAAAGGTCTGTGATAATACATTAGATATTATAGCGGTAAGTAATTATTTTTTCTACACAAAGTATAATTGACTTCATCTTGGGGGAAAAAGACATTGTAAACCTATTTTAAACAATGCATTCAGTGTAAACCCAAATTTGTATTTTGGTAAGATTCAGGATATACAATGATAACAAATTTACTTTTTAAACATTAGTAAGTTCTTTAGCTTTCAACTTTTAAGTCATCGGCCCCTTACTTAAAGAGATTTTATAGGTATTCAGAGTTCTGATCTACATATCATCACAGAGTTACTTGTTTTTCAGATAAATTATTGTATAGGAGTGGAGAGTTGGAAGACAGTTTCTGTCAAAACATAATCAATTTTGTGGTTTGGCCCTTAAATTTTTTTAATAAATCTTGTATCAGCTATTTTTTCCAGTTAATTGATAGTTTTATTTTATACATACAGTTGCCCTTTAAGTTGCTTTGAAATAATGGGAAATACAAAAATCTTAATATTATTCATAGTTTTGGAGGTTTTTAAAGGATACATGACTAGAGGGATATGATCAAAGAGATGATCTAAGTGTTGAGTTAGAAACTTGTGAACCACACAGACTTATTGCCAGCAATTTGGCTGCCTACCACAGTCTTCTGCCTGGATTTGGGCCTTGCACCAGGAATGTACAAGATACTCGATTATTTTAAGTATGTTTTTATATATGGTATATACTGCTACACACAACCAGGTTGCTTTCTTTTTCGAACTGGATTTGGCTCACTTTTAGAAAGCTTATTGAATGTAGCCTACTCAGTAGTTTTAAAAGTTTAACTTTAGCTTTTTAAACAGATCAGAATAACATTTTTTTAAAATCAATTAATAACTTAGTTGGAAATCCACTAAATTGGGTTTTCTGCTAGTGATATAATCATGAAACTAGACAATCACCATTAGGAACTTCATTGTCACTTTCTCACATTTTATTTCAGAAATTCATCTTAATTTGTTATCATCTGTTTTTTGGATTTCACTAAGTATCTCATTACTGGTGTAGAACTAAATGGATATGTTGACATTTTAGCTTTGATTTCTAAGTCAGAATAGAGAAACTGTACATATTAAATCCGCATTCTACGAAGATATTTCACACATAGGTCACTGATCACAGGGCTTATGAATATAGAATATTTAATATGCCTAGAGAATAATTTCATGGCTCATGTACTATTTTCTAATAGATCACAATGCCATTGTTGTATATAAAGTATATAGTATAAGAACAAGAAACTTCTTATAGTTCCATATGTGATTATCTTACTTGAAGCAACAAAGAAAGGAGACAGTTGTCATTCTGTTATGCATTATATTTAGCATACTTTTTATCTACCTTCTGTCTAGGAAAGGTAGCTAGAAGATAACAATGTTTAGATTAGCATATTAAGTGTATGTGGTTTAGAATGTAAGTTGATAGTTCCAGTACAAATGTATTTATTATAAAATAATTTTATTTCAAATAATTTCTAAACTCTGGGCTTAAATCTCTCATCTTAAACTGGAGTCACCCCCGACCCTGTGTCTCTTTTCTCTTCTAGATACTGTCTTAGCTCTCCTTCTTTCTAGAACCAAAGTTTCCAAACAGTTGTCTATGTTTTACTTCCTTCATTTCTGCACTTTAAACCTATGAAAATTCTGGCTTTTGCCTCCATCGCTGCATTGAAATGGTGCTCACTAAAAAGACCATCAAGGGAGAATGTGAAGTTTTTGTTCAGTTAGCATTAGTAATGGCTAAATAACAAACTTTTAAATTATTAGAAACCTGCTTAGGAGAGGAGTGGATGATCCCTTGAAATTCTTTTTACCTCTAGATAATGATGTCCTAGTATTCTCAGACTGACTGTATTCTATAATAATAAAAAATCCAAAAAATATATAGACAGAATGGGAATATTCTTAGCTTAAAACAATTTACCTTTAAAAAAAAAAAAACTTATTTGCCACTGAAGACAGTGCAGAATAATACTAAGAAAAATTAGATGCCTTGCAAGCCTTGGGGAAATATACTTTCTGGAGTAAAGTACTTGTCCCCCAAATTATGCAAATATTATACTAGTGAAGATTTGTTTAATGTAGTTGGGCCCAAGCCCTCAACTGATTAATTGAAACATGTGCGGTGGCAGTACCCTGGGTACCAAGGAGGATTACATCACTTGTTTACATGATACAGTCTCTGTGGCCTCATCAGCACATTGTCACCTGTGTGACTATGTTACTTGTAGTTTGGGGAGGCAGGGAATGGTGTAGGTGCAAAGAGGAGCAGGGAGGCAAGAAGAGAGAAGCCTATAGCTAGTTGGTCTCCCAAGGGAATTATAAGTCAGTTGACCATGGCCTCTTTCTCTTGCATGAAGGCAATCATGGGAATCATGAAGGGAAGAACATCACCTACCCTTCCAATCTAGAGAACTTCTAAAAACTCATGTAGATTTGTATCCTTCAGTACATCCTCAGCTTTGTATGAAGTATTTGAGAACTTCAAAAATGCTCCCCTGATATGTCTGGTTTGTCAGACATTTAACACGTTTATTAAGCACCTATTATGTGCCAAACACTAAGAAAGACCCTGAGAGTACAAAACTCAACAGTACAAAGTTCCTTGAATATGAAAATACAATCTAGACTCCAGAGAACACCTGAGATACTATTCTGTAAACACATGAACTGGCGTTCCAGAAGCAGTACTACTACATGGCCTATTACTAGATTATTTGTAGTAACGGCACACTGTATCTACAGGGTGTTTACAGGAAAAGGGATATAACCAGGTTCTCTGGTGAAAGACTGATTTCTGTCATCTTTCTAGCCAGTGTATGATTTAGTAGTGACATAGGTTTGTGTCACTGAGATTTTGAAGGGTACCTCTTCCTTTTTTAATAACTCTTAATTACAATCATGGGCAGATTGTGTTTATTTTAATAATCTGGAATTAATAGCAAACTCTAATATTCTAAACTTGGAAAAGTAGGTGCTACCTTCATTCCCAGTAGACAAAATTGTACTTAATAAGGCTGGTTTATTAAAATGAAAGAAACCAATGTAGCGTCTACATCGCCTGTTGTTATGATCTCTGCAGAGATAACACAGGCAGAGTTATCTTTGTGTCAGAGAGAAAAGGTGGACTTATTAATAATCTTGCCAGTAAGGGAGAGTACTTTAAAAAGTATCTTAAACATCTTGAAAAGAAGTTACAGAGAAGGTTTTATAGGGTTAGGGTTAGCGTTAAAACTCAAACTTTCAAGAGCAGGGCATGGGTAAATGCTGGCATGCAAGTTGGATGTGGGAGTAGTGATTTTCAAGTGAATTGTTGGCAGAAATTTCTAAAATCTTCTCTTCCCAGACCAAGCAGGACTGGTTCTTGCTTGTTTTGCAGTCTTGGTAAATTTTTTTATTTCCCAGTGTGAGTTTGATTTTTGTTTCCCATATAGTCTAATTGGGTTTAATGAGATAAATTTAGTTAACCCTCTTTTATAGTTCATTTTTATATTGCATAAACCAAAAGGCAGACATTTAGGATATTTTCCAACCTGTTAGAATTTAAGCATATATACACATAATTTTATACATAAATGTGTGTGTTTCCTACCTGTTATGCATGTTACTTTGTTTTTTTTTAATTGGCAACAGTTGGACTTAAAAGAACCCACACATAGTGTGAAAAAAAAATTATGATTTCTTACTTAAATACATTTTATTTAATTGTTTCTTTTACTTTGTGGTCAAGACTAAAAGTCAACACTTGGGGCAGTCTTATTGAGAAATAGATAATATGTGCATTAAAATCAACAACTTTATTATGTATGTTAAATTATGTGTATGTCTATCGATATTATTGGGATAAATATTTTTTAAGATATAAAAAGTGTCTCGTTAGCAGCTACCACCGTAACTTTAATGAGCAACTAAATTACTCCAGACTTGTTTAATTTTGTATGAAAAATTACATTAAATAAACCATATTACAGTCTCAATTAGGGGGCTGCCACATTAAAGGGAAAAGGAAAATCTGTTTTCCATCAGTTATGTTAGAACACAAAGCAGATCTATGTAGCTCTGTGTTATCCTATAGTGTGTTAATCAGATACAAGGTGTGACGGAAGCCAGTGACAAAGAGTTTTCATGATAGTGAACAGGCTCTGATAATAGGCTAGTTAAGGCTTCATAATGTTTCGGTGGTTAACTAATAAACAAAATGATGTAGGACTTCAAAAAGGATGGCACATTCCATGTAAAATCAAACCATCAGTCTTTCACAACACTTTAGAATTTATGGATACTAAGTGCTTAAAATCATAATGTCGGGAGCTGAGAAGAGAAGGAAATAAAAAACAAAGCATGTTTTTCTTTAAATACAAGTCTCAAAGCCAGGACACTAGCCAGGGTATACTCCTTGTGAAAAGAAGTATTTCAAAAATGAAGAAAAAACTATAATCCTAGAGTATTTCCACAAAGGCTTTGGATAGGTTTTGATGACGTACCTTAGCTGTGATTCAGCTGTGACATCCCTGAGTTCTCATAATTATTTTCTGATATGGGGCTGGAGGTAGAGGGGAGTGAATAATAAGAAGGGACTAGAGATTGGTGGATGTGGTTGAGAGAATTGATTTTAATGATGTATGTTGATTAAAATTTTTTGACACTGGGTTTTCATTTAAGAATTGCTTGTTAACTTTTTAAAAGAAACTCCTATCCTACCAGTATTTTTCAGTTATTGGGGATAGTTATTTCAACAGCTTTATGAATTCATGGTATAAATCATCATTTTTTATTTATAGAATGTTAGAGCTTAAGTAAGTCTTAGATTTGTTTCATTTTACAAATGAAGAATCTGAGACCAAGAGAAATTAGAATACCTTTAAAAGGTTGCGTAATTCAGTTAATAGCAGAGCTAGAACCAGAGCCCAGGTCTCCTGACTCCTAACCTAGTGTTCTTTATATTATACAATACCATATTATTAATAGCTATAAATGCAGATGCTGAAACACAAAGAAACTCACTTTGCCATGGCTACTAAACTATATTCATTGAGGATTCCCAGAGCACATAGAGAAGATAGAGATTCCCAAATGATGGTCCATAGGAATATGATACAGCAAATTGTCACTGAAATGGAAAAGGGAAAAATATTAAAAGGAAAGGTTAGTCCACGAGGGGGATATAATGTTGCTAACATGTTTTTACTTTGAGATGTCTTTACTTTGAGATTCTTTCTCACATTGTTTAGTCTGCAAATGACCCTTCTTTAATAAAATAGGAATAGTAGGTGGCAGTTGACTTACTTTTAATATTTGTCCCCAAAATGTGCTTTTGAACCCTTCCCGAAGTCCAAAACCATTGTCTTAGCCTATTAATTCACTGTACTTGGTAAATAGAATCTCAACAGCCATAAGCTAAAATATTTCATTTTCAAGAAATCTGGTAAACCTTTCCAGAAACATAAACATAAATGGTCAGCATTATACAGCAAAACAATGCTATTTCATTTGATTCTAAGTAACGTTTACTACTAAGGAAAAAGAGAAGTAAAATGTTTTAATGAATATTGTGTTCCTTATGGCATATTTCATTCTAAGATGCTTTATTTGGTAAACAGTTGAAAACCTGAGGTAACATTATCACAAAGTAGAGCAAACTTTTATGGCACAAGTCCAATATCTTAATAATGTTTCATACTTAGCCTGTAAATGTTTTAAATACATATTTTAAAATATTTTCCAAAGTTATCCATTAATATTGGAGTTGAGAAAGTCATTGAAAACTGGTGGGATATAGTAGTTATTGTGGTTCTATCTTGCTGAAGTTTTATAGGTATTTTCCTATAATTTTCCATTTTCAACAATGAAAATATTACTTTTATAATCATGAAACTCCAAATATTATTTCAGAGTTATGTTATGACTGTTTAAGACTTTAAATGGAGAAACTTTTAAGGCTTTCATACTGTTAAGCCGAGGTTTTTTTGTTTGTTTGTTTTTTGTTTTTTTTGCCATTTTCCATCTATGATCTGTAACAAAGAACCATACTTACATATTTAATTTCAAGGCCATCTCTTATGCAAACTCTGCTTGCCAATGTAGTAGATTCATCATAGTAGGATTCTGGAATCATTGTTGGATCTTTTGCAGGATATAATTTTCAATATCCTAAATACACAATTTGGTATAGAGTAGCATGCTGTGTCATATTTCCTGAGAGAAGAGTTGTTTTGCTTCTTTTTTAGAGCTGAGAAAATAACCATGGTATTTTTACTGTGATCCTGTAAACAATAATGCATGTTAATTAGTATGTTAGTCATAGAAATTAAACCTATTATTTTATAGTACAAAATGCTTAAAAGTTAGAATACAATTATTTTAAGTAAGAAAATGATAGTACAATCTATATCATTGCTACCATACTTTTTAGGCTTATAATGTCAAGAGATGCACTGGTTGTATACAGTAATTCAATCAAAAACTGATAAAAGAGAGGTGAAAATTTTAAAGGAATGTGTAAGGGCGGTCATTACATTTGGTGCTAGGTTCTGTACTAACTCACTGTCTTAGAAGATCAGTTTTACCAAGAAAGTATCAAAAGTTAGCCATGGATGCTTATGGATATTTTTGGTTTGTGTGTTTGGACTTTTGTCAGATAGATTTGATAATCTCTTTTTAAACTGAGCCTTGTATATATAAGTTTTTTAATAAGAATAATGATGTGAGCTCGTAGGGTGATCAGAAGGCCAAAGTTAGAAGGGCAATTGTTTATGAAGAAACTTCTTTGTTACACATTTTTACATTTATTAGATATATTTTTGTTATTGTTAGGATATTCTTAAAAGAGGGTGTGAAATGATAACTTGGAGTAAGCAGGATTTTTGTTTTTGCAAAGCATTACTTCCTAAGCTAAATACATTTTATGGAAATGTAGTTTAAGGATATTGTTATTTTAAATATTACCTACCTCTGTAACATTTCACAGGTATTAGTAGGAGTCAAGTTTTACTCTTAGTGGAATAGCAGACCCCATATTTTATATGCTTTGGGCACTTGACTGAATTTTAACTCCTGTTCTTACACCAGGAATGAATATGCTTGAAATTTAAATTGCAATGAAATCATCAAATCATATTATTTTCTTTCTTTTCTTTGAATGAATACCTCTTCGTTCAGATAATTCAATTAGATTTAAATTTTCTACCAAAATGAAAAATTAGTTTTATACCTCTTCGCAAGTGAAACAAGCTATTATTCTTTAAAAAAAAACATTCAAATTAGTTCTGTATTTAATGTGGACTTACTAGGATTTCTAGTATTTTATAAAGCATATTCTGAGAGTTTTGGTAACCTGTAACCAACTTATTTTTTTTTTAAAGCCAATTAGCATGAACAATTTCTTGTCCACATTATCATTTTGCTTTTTAATATATTAAATGTCTTACCCCAATGGATAAATTTATCCTTTCTTTCTACTGTATGGTTATGTGATCACTCTTTGTAATTATCTGGCCATTTCTAATATGACAATATCTTTCTGCAGTTAACTTTAATTGAGCACATACACAGACACACATGGCAACAAAAAGTGTACTCTTGTGAAGTTATATGAATCTTAAAGAGGTTCCCAGTTATATTTAGCATTTAGGCTAAATAACTTTGAAGCTGATCATATGCCTATATTACACAATGAGGCATCGCTTGGTATTTTATTTAAGTTTGGAAGCCCAAAGTGAACCACAAAACTGCTTGTAACAACATCTCTGTGCATATTATTTTTCAATTCCCTCTTTCCCCAAAACCCTCCCAAGTATGGCCAGCTCAGTAAGAGCATGACTGAGCATACGATGGGATAATATACTTACCAGACCAGAAGGTACTTCTTCCCGTATCACTGCTTGGTCAAAGACTTCTTCCCATATCACTGTTTACTTACAAAATCTTAGAGCTGAAAGTTGTCCCTGGGGGTTATTTGTTATATTCTCATTCAATGAAGAATCCATTTTGCAGGAACCCTGAAAATATTCATTTATCCTCTGTTTAACTGCCTCTTCCACGTTGCTAGCCTGAGGCTTACAGTGCTGTAGTAGCCACAGCCAGCTGTGTTCCCTGGATCAAGTTACTTCAGTGTTCTGGGCCTCATTTTCTCATTTGTAAGATGTTGATAATTATAGTACTTATTTCAGAGAGCCGTTACCTGAATTAAGGTAATGGCTAACATTTATTAAGTGTTCTCAATATAAGTTATCTAAATACTTTATATGTATTATCTCCTTTTGGCAGAATAATTTGTGTGTGATCAGTGATTGGGTGGTTGTATAAATTACCATCACATTCAGTCACTGTGACCACATCAATAATACTAAGGAGGTGTGGCATTTGGATTTATTATTTATACCTGAAGAGTCAATTTCAAGTATGGTTTAGTATGACAGATGTAACTGAGGTAAAGATCTTCAGTTGTTTAATTATTAAAACTATCAGTTGAATAAAAAATGTCTATTTTTTACATAATGTTTATGATAGCTCTTAATTTTATGCAACTTAATTTTAAATAATATTAGGAAATAGATTGACGGCTAATAGAAATGTTAATAGATAACTATTAGAAAAGAAGTCCCGGTGGCTCACGCCTGTAATCCCAGCACTTTGGGAGGCCGAGGCAGGCAGATCACCTGAGGTCAGGAGTTCAAGACCAGCCTGGCCAACATGGTGGAACCCCATCTCTACCAAAAATACAAAAATTAGCTGGGTGGTGGTGGCAGGCACCTGTAATCCCAACTATTCTGGAGGCTGAGGCACAAGAATCACTTTAACCCTGGAGGCAGAGGTTTCAGTGAGCTGAGATCGTGTCACTGCACTCCAGCATGGGTAACAGCAAGACTCCATCTCAACAAAAAAAAAAAAAAAAAAAAAGGAAAAGAAAAGAAGTCCCATTATTGTGTATATACCCAAAGGAATATACATTGTTCTACCATAAAGAGACATGCACGTGCATGTTCATTGCAGCACTGTTTACAATAACAAAGACATGTAATCAACCTAAATGCCCGTCAACAGTAGACTGGCTAAAGAAAATGTTGTACATATATACCATGGACTCAGCCATAAAAAAGAACGAGATCATGTCCTTTGCAGCAACATGGATGGAACTGGAGGCCATTATCCTAAGTAAACTAATACAGGAACAGAAAACCAAATACCACATGTTCTCACTTATAAATGCGTGCTAAACATTGAGTACACATGAACACAAAGAAGGGAACAACAGACATCAGGACCTACTTAAGGGTGGAGGGTGGGAGGAGAGTGCAAACTGAAAAACTACCTATTTGGGTACTATGCTTATTACCTGGGTGACAGTCTGTACACCAAACCCCCATGATACACAGTTTACCTGTATAACAAATCCACACATGTATCCCTGAACCTAAAATAAAAATTAAAAAGAAAATAAAGTTTAATAATTTTGTAGCAAAATTGTCACTAGCAGTACTATAGTCAAAAAATATCCTCTACCTTCCCCAACTTCAGTTGAAGGGAGCGTCTGTGTATTTTTTAAATGTACGGTATAGAACATACAATCTGACAACTGATACTGCTGGGATTTGCTGATAATGTGAAACTTGAACAAGTTAAAATTTTAACAAGAAAATTACAATAATAATTACATTTATTATAAAGTTACAGATTTTATTTTTATATCCCAGAAATGTGTTCTGTGATAGTGATTTTGATTTGAGTCACAGCTTGAGTTGAAATTGCTTAGCATTTAACTAAAATATATATTTGGTCTACCTCTTAGATTTTGTGATCACCTTAATAGTGCTATTACCCTACATCCCTCTAACTCCTTTTTAGACCGCTGTAACCAAATGTGTTTAAAGATATGACAGAGGAATTTAAAACCAAGAACTCTAACGATGACATGAAATATCTGAAGCCCTTTATTTTGTATCCAT
Source organism: Rhinopithecus bieti (assembly GCF_001698545.2). Classification (NCBI taxonomy): domain Eukaryota; kingdom Metazoa; phylum Chordata; class Mammalia; order Primates; family Cercopithecidae; genus Rhinopithecus; species Rhinopithecus bieti. Next base: position 966,446 of record NW_016804458.1, read on the forward strand.
GCTATCATTTCTGCTGTCCATAAAGCAATACACTAATCAGTAGTAGCTGCACCCTATGGGACAAGTAGAAGATGGAGAAGTTCTGCTGTAGCTTACAGTAATTTGCCTATTTGTCCTTCAAAATCATTCACCAAGAACTTTCTCTCTGACAAGTGTTACAGATACACCTGTCAGTGAATAACCTAATCTTGCTCCATAGGAGTTTATGATCAAAACAAGAAGCATTTAAAGAACTAATTACAACTAAATAAGATCATTAATTTGTGGTTGGAACAAAAATTAAATTCAATTCTGATATTTGTTTTCTGTAGTAAACCATTTTAGCAGCTAAAATAATACTTAATAGTGCTTTCTTTTAGTCTAGATAGACTAAAAGATACAGCAAAATACGCCATTTTATGCTAACTACCTGTCATTAGTGCCACAAATATAGTTGACTCTTGAACAACACAGGTGTTAGGGGACCAATCCCCCTACACAGTTGAAAATCCATGTATAACTTTTAACTCCCCCAAAACATAAACTAATAGTCTACTGTTAACTGGAAGCCTTACTAATAGCATAAACAGTTGATTAAAACATATTTTGTATATGTATTATATACTGTATTCTCACAATAAAGTAAGCTAGAGAAAGGAATATTTTAAAGAAAACCATAAGGAAGAGAAAATATATTTACTATTCACCAAGTGGAAGTGAATCATCATAAAGATCTTCATCCTTGTTGTCTTCACATTGAGTAGGCTGAGGAGGAGAAAGAAGAGGAGAGCTTGGTTTTGCTGTCTCAAGGATGGCAGAGGTGGAACAAAAATCCATGTATAAGTGGACCTGTGCAATTCAAATCCATTTTGTTCCAAGGTCAAATGTAATTACAGTCACAAGAACTCTTTGGAAACTGAAGTCTTACTGCTTGCTTAAATTCTGGCAATATTTATGTAATAAGAATTTATGAAATTTGAACTTTTCTAGTGTTTGCCATTGCCATTAGTAATCGATAATACAAACACAAACTTCTTTATGTATGTAATTGCTTTTCGTTGGCTATTATGTAAAATAATTCTGAACAGGTATTTTTAATGCTTCCTCTGACCCAATGAAGGCCCCCCAGAATTCTCAAGAGATAAAAATATTGCTGTCTGAGTGCCAAGTGAGTTAGCTTATATAATAACAGTTAACTGTTTTCAACAGGAATATGATGAAGAATGGGCTAAGAAAATTCAGAGTGAAAAGTTTCGCTGGCATAACTCCCAGTGGCTGGAGATGGTAGAGAGTCGTCAGATGGACGAGAGTGAGCAGTACTTGTATGGTGATGATCGAATTGAGCCATACATTCATGAAGGAGATATTCTCGAAAGACCTGACCTTTTCTACAACTCAGGTGATAACCAAAGGGAAAATAAACAGTTTATATGCTATGAATAGAGATTTTAGTCTGCCAGCCTTGCACATTCCCAAGTTTAATAAGCACTTCTTTTACTTTATGAATGGTCTTCTGCTAATGATTTTAGATGTAACATCTATATATAAAAAGCAAACCTATTAACTTACCATTTTTTCCAAGTTAGTCTTTAATGGAGTCTCCATAAAAGGCTGTAGCCAGGAAAATTAATTGTTCTTAGAAGTTTATTACTTGCTAGAATGTGTAACTTAAATGGACAACTTCAAGATTTCTGACTTCTGTTCAAAAATGTAATATTCATTTTTTTCTGCATTTATTAAATGCATAATTTATTCATCTTTTGTTTTCCAAGGTATTTAATCTTAACAGTTTAATTTTGCCATGGTTTTGCTTTAGTTTCAAACTACCAAGCTCTATATGGTAACTTTGGGGAAGATTTAGATACTTTAGAGCAATTGTTTATTCTTTCTAAACTATGCTAATGTTTTCAAGGTAAAATTTAATATTTATGTAAATCTTACATGTATTATAACCTTTTGATTCTGCATTACTACCTTTTTCCAAAGATGAGTTTGACACAAAGATTGGTAAGTTTTTGCATATTCTAGCTTTCACTATTTTGTACTGTTGCCAACATTAATATTACTTCATTGAAGTCATTTAGTTGAGAAGGAAAGGATTTCTATAATAATTAAGATCTCTAGCAAGTTCAAGATAAAAATCATTAAAGTGATTATATCTGAATTAGTGACTCACTTTTTTTTACCATGTATTTCTACTATGCATTTAGTGTTCTCAATATATGTTCTCTAAATATTTTGTGTATTATCTCATTTTATCTGAACAATTTGATCAATGATTGGATGATTATGTAAATTACTATTACATCTGATCACTGTACTCACAATAATACCACTCACATTTTCATTCATGTGTTTTCTTAATTGTGTATTGTGCAGATTTTCCATAGGTATTATGTATTATTTTTGTATTTGGTATAGATATTTAAATCATGGAAAACTTATGCTTTACTCTGAAAATCAAATAGATTTCTTCGTAACTGAACTTTACAGTAGTTATGAAATGTTGCTTTGTGTTTCAAACCAGATGGAGTAGATCATTAATTTCAACCAAACAGAATTTCTTAGTTCAGTAATGGCAAACAGCTGTTCCTTACATATTCAGTATTCATGAAGTAAGATGATGTAAAGTATATATGATATGAACTTTTTTGTTAATAGAAATCAGAATATTCTTGGAATCAAGTTTCTTGCTTTGAAGGTTGATAGCTACTTTTCATAATGAATCAATTACCAGTTTCCAAAACCAGATAAAGCTATTAACCACCTCAGTATTCATCATTGTTGTTTTAATACAATTAAAATTTCAGAACACATTTCTAAAAAGTTATACTACATTTCCAAATTAAATTAACCTCTTAAAGTGAAAATCCTAAATATTTTTCTGATACTTTAAAATGTATAAATTATGCTTTTGTGAGAAAACAGTTATGTATATTTTCATATACCAAAACTTAAGAAACATTTAGTTTTTTTTAATCTGTAGCCTGATGATATGATAGACATTTGACAGTAGAAATTACATGCTGTGAGTCTAAAACTAAATTTCTTATAGCAAGCAATTTTTTTTAGTTTAGTAATTATTTTACATACATCATTTTCCATGGATAGTCCAGGGGCTAAGTGAATCTCTGTAGCATTTCTTGATGTGTCTCATGGAAATCTAGATAGTATCAGCCTCCTTTCCTTTATTGTGTATGATTGTATCATCAAAAAACATCAGATAAATGTGTACTACTGCAGATTTGTTTGAATGCTTGAGCCATGTTTTTAAGCCTCTGGGTCTTCCTGAAAATTTAGGCTGTTTCTGATAAGAACAGCTTTAGCGGCTTTTCAGTCACAGAGGTTAAACTGAGTGGCTCGTAATTCCCTGGGTCTCATCTTTTGCTTTAAAATGAAATGGCATCTGCTATTTTCTAGTCATTAGCATCACTCTCTGTATTTTTAGACTATTTAATAGTCAAAAGTATATGATTCTCCCATGTTTAAAAAAAAAAATCTTAGCATTATCATGTGAAATACAAAACTAGCATCTCCTTTAGTTACAGTATTTTTTCCTTAGTCTAAAATTATTGTGATTGTAGTCACAAATTAATGTCCTTTGCTATCATGAAAATGAAGCTGTTTGCTTTAGTACTTTTACCCATAGAGGAAATATTTTGTCATTTATAAAGCCATATTGCTACTGTATATATCTAAATGACTTTTTATTTTTTAATTGTTCTTCATTAATTGTAGTGAATCTTACTCTTAGTATGCGAATATATTACTGGACTATGAGGCTGAAAATGGTTTGTTCTATCTCAGGAATATTGTAAAAACCATAGTTTTCATTTACCTATGTATTTCTGTGATGTGTCTTGTAAAGCATAGTCAAATAAATTATTAATAAGATTTATCATTTTACTTATTTCTTTTTCTCATATTCTACACTATTCACATCTATTTTCTCCCATACAGTCACAATTTCACCTTTAGTTCATATGATATGAATTATATTATT
>NW_016804458.1:971186-993610 GCF_001698545.2 Rhinopithecus bieti
AAAAAAAAGCTATTGAGTTTTGTATTTTTTTTAATTCACAATGTTTATAAGCCAGTTTTTTAAAACTGGCTTTCAGAAATCAGAAGGTTGATAAATTACCTGTGTTGACAACAAATTTGCTTTGGTTTCATCACTGTTCTAGTATATGCTCTGTTTTGTTCATAACTGTCTTTATCATCTTACTTGGGGCATCTCAGAAAGGTGTACTTTATAACTGTGGTCTAAAAGGTTTTATATAATTGAGTAATGTAAATGTGTATAATACTCTATAGCTTAGAGGGTTATGGTGTATATCATCTGTTTCCTGTTTGTTCTCTGGTCATTTAAATGTTACATGAAATACTTTAGTTCCTTGTTAGTATCTTTGAAACAACAAGTTTAGAGTAGGAATTTAAGACGCTCCTAGATTTATTTGGAGAATAAATAAGAAGCTGTGATTCCTTTTTAATATTTCCCTAAAGGAATTAATTTTGGTGGAACAATGTTAAGAAAAAATAGATATTTTCAAAGAAGTTGAGATGCTTGAGATGAGAGGCTTTGATGGAATTTTTATACCTCATTCTAGTAAAGAAAGATTACTCATATGTCAGAGCTGCCTAACTTTTGTCAAGCCTTAAAGGGCACTGTAGAAGCTGCAGCTTACTGAATCAACCACAGTGTCCTAGGAAAATTAAAAATGAGGTTGGGCACTGTAGCTCACACCTATACTCCCAGCACTTTGGGAGGCTGAGGCAAAAGGGATCTCTTGAAGCCAGAAGTTCAAGACCAGCCAGGGCAATACCTGGTCTCTAAAGCAATTTTTAAAAATCAACCGGATGTGTGAGGCTGCAGTGAGCTGTGATTGTACCACTGCACTCCAACCTGTGCAACAGAGCAAGACCCTGTGTCAAAAAAAAAAAAAAAAAAAAAAACTTCAGAAGTATAAATTTACTCTTTTTACTCACATAAGAGTAGACTTATTATATTATTGGACTAGTTGTATTCTGAGTTTATAAAATTTCTGGCTGAATCTTTAAAGTACAAAATTTTTAATTTGATCTCTATTTGATGATTGCCCATTTTCTAGTGCCCTGTATTCTGTTTATCCTTTTGCTACTCATTGTTCCCTTTGAAGACAATAGGCATTCTGAATCAAAAATAAGATGTTGAGAATTTGGTCAGATTTTTACTTAATTTCTGCCTAACCTGGATCACTTCACTATGTCATACTTTATAAGTATATAGCTTTTTACATAATTCATGTAACTTTTCATTTGTCTTTATTTATATCTGAAATATTTCTTAGTGTTAAATTCTTTTATTTTAATTGGCATGCCAAAAGCTCTGTGTGTATTTTCCACGTGTGGCATATAATTTATTTTGGCATTTTACTTAGCTTTGTTCCTCTAAAATTGGCAGGTTTCTTAAACTCTGATTCTCAATTCTTTGGTTTTAATTTAACAGAGGAACTTGTTGATTTTTATGTTCTTAACCTGTTAGTTTTAGCCACTTTCACAAAATCCTAGACATTTTAAAAGTTTACCATATAAAATCACAAATTTTATATGTGATTTTTTTTACATTGCTTTACTGTCAATCTGTGGTGTCTTGTCATTTTCCATGATTTCATTTTTTTATAACTTTTCAGTGTTTAGCTGGTCTTTTTGATTTATAGAAACTTTAACTTCTAGTGCACATAAAAACTGGATTAAATATTACTGACACTTTCAGTAGAAACTCAAGCAATCTCGTATTTTAAAGTTAGTAAATAGGACAAATACCAAAGGCATCCATTAACAATTTGACAAATAATAATATGTCATTAATATATGATGTGTAACAAATGGATATATGTATCAAATGAGTAGTATGGGAGTCTTATGGAAATACAAATTACCCCACTTAATTCGTTTGCCAACTCTGTTACTTAGTTTTACCATTCACTCAATTTTTAAGACCCTTACTCCTCAAACAGATTTCGTCATTTAACTCTTACCTGTCTTTCCAGACTCAAATCTGTTACACTTCTGCCTCCTCCCCTCCCAAGTAGAATTTTCTGACCCCTCTATAGCTTTTACTGCCTCCACACTCATTTAGTACTTATACCCATTCCTTCTGTATATCATTTATTATAAATTACATTTTTAATTGCATCTTAAGTGTTTGTCTTATATTTCACTTAAACTAAAATTCTTAAAAACAGAGGTTATGTATTGTAAAATTATATATTTCCCACAGGACCTAGCACAGTATTATGCATGTGCTAAGTATAAAATTTGGTGATTGAATAATTCGCCTATACTGTGTGCCAAATGTATAAACAATGTGGTGGGTATGACCTAGCTAACATTTATCTGCAGGCCACTCAACAGCCCAGCATACTTTCAGAAAAGGAAACTTTGAAAGGCCTCAAAGCTATCCAAATAGTTATTACAAAAGCAATGTACTAACGTATTTGTTCTATGCATTGAACAACTCTGCAGCCATCACTTAAATATTTTTTTCGTCAGATTCTTTTTATTCTTAACTTATTCATAATTCTATCAAAAATAGGTTATCTAGATTCTTAGATTGGAACAAATGAGAAAGTAGCATAACTATAATCAGGAAAATGTCTTAACAAATACTTAAATTTAGGGAAAGAAGCACTTTATAAGCAAAGAAAATAACTCAAAAGCATACTAGTATAGAGCTATTTAGTATGGGTAATCAAGTATGTCTCATAACCCTAGGGACTGTACAATATTTAGTATTTATAATGAATATTGAATAATCAAGAAATATTTATGTGTAGTATATCCTTTTAAGAATATAAGGAGTGTAAACTATATGAAGATTTCTAATGTAAGTTTGTGCATGTATTTTAATGTTTGGCACTTAAACTGTCAAGTATTGCTTATTTAGAAATTCACTTATTTGGTATATCTGATTCCCTAATCATGCTATACTAATAAAGCTGTGAAATACAATAAAGTATTACCTTTCACCAATACCAAACTATTTAATACCTCCTTGCCTATATTTGTTTTGTTTCCTTAGCCTGAACCATCCTTACTCTGTCCCCACCTTGCTTCCCTTCCTTATCTTTTTCTGTCTTTCTTCTTCATAGAAGACCATAAGCCTGCTTGAAGGCAGAGACTAATTCCTCTCTGTACTGGTATAGTACCAAATACATCGTAGATGCTCAATGAATGTTCAGTTATTGTGCTGCATTATTGTGAACCAGTACTTAAAGTACATATGGTCGTCTGTTCACACTCCCGGAGAGAACAACATGTCATGCTAACATTTTTCTTTATAGATTAAATATACAAGTTATTTTCATATTGTATTGCTTGATAGACTGGTTTTTCCTTCACATGTGTTTTACTGGCTACCATGTTTTTTCTTTCTAGATGGATTAATTGCCTCTGAAGGAGCCATAAGTCCCGATTTCTTCAATGATTACCACCTTCAAAATGGAGATGTTGTTGGGCAGCATTCATTTCCTGGCAGGTAAAGTTTTCCAAGAAAAATCTAATGTGTGGGATCTGTTGCGTTTGGAAAGCTAAAATTCTCTTCGCTCTCCATTTCTCTTCTTTTTCATTAAGAGGGGAAAAAAACCCTCAATCTTTTCAAGGACTTGTTTGTTTGATTTTAAAGTAACTTATGAAGTCACATTTTCTGTATTTAAAACACGGAGATCACAAGGCCGGACGCAGTGGCTTACGCCTGTAATCCCAGCACTTTGGGAGACCAAGACGGGCGGATCACGAGGTCAGGAAATCGAGAGCATCCTGGCCAACACTGTGAAACCCCGTCTCTACTAAAAGTACAAAAAATTAGCCGGGCATGGTGGCGGGCGCCTGTAGTCCCAGCTGCTCGGGGAGGCTGAGGCAGGAGAATGGCGTGAACCTGGGAGGCGGAGCTTGCAGTGAGCTGAGATCGCACCACTGCACTCCAGCCTGGGCGACAGAACGAGACTCCGTCTCAAAAAGAAAAGGGAGATCACAGATCTAAAAGAAAACATGCTCTTCAAGTTGGAAAATATAGATTGTCTGTTGACACAAACAATACTTTTTCCTAATTAACGAATGCAGATTGTTTCTGATTTTTCCTAATTAACGAATGCAGATTGTTTCTGAGTGTTTTCCAAAGCCATTAAAATATAAAATGAGAACACAAGACATGTATTTTAACAATTACCAAAGACATAGCTGTTTTTAAAAAGTTGGTGCTTTTATTAAATTGAAGACTTTTCCTCCCTAGATGGCATTTGCATAAAATATTTAAGAGGAAAAAAAAGTCAGGCCAGTATTGTTTTGCAATTATAATAAAGTTCCCCACAGCATATATCCAGCTTTATTACATAATGATATAATAGNTTCCCCACAGCATATATCCAGCTTTATTACATAATGATATAATAGATTTTAAAATCTCGCCAGAAAGTATAAATAATATTTTCCTCTTCATATCATTCCTAGAGTTGTGATATTTTAATTAAGGCTGACAGTTGACATTTCACATTAAGTTAGTCCAGTGAACAGATAGTGTTATTTTCCCTTAAGCCTATTAATTTTTTCATTAAATTATTAATTTATTTTTTCTTCTTAAATTCTACTTTTCATTAGGATAAGCTTATTCTGTATGTAAGATATGTTCATGTATTTTTTTAAATGAACAATACAGTTGCGACCAATGTGCGATAACTCTTAATGATCACTTGTAATACTATTTTAATCTAATACTAATTATAATTTCAACCATTATCAATTATCCATTGTATATAATCTGTTTTACAAATATTCATCTTATTTATTTTAACTTGCACAGCAACATTTTAAAACGAGTATTGTTATATCTGTTTTACTGATGAAGAAATCACAGCTCTAAAAATTCAAGGTTAACTGACAAATTCACACAAGTAGGATGATGGAGCAAAAATTTGAACTCAGGTATATATGTCACCAAAGTTTATGTTCTTTCCAGTATAACATGCTGTCTCATTTGGAGGAAACAAAACATACTGTAGTGATTTTTAAGCTCTTTTGATCACAACCCACATTAAAAGAAATACCTTTCATATTTGAACTTAATGCATACATACATATTTGTTTACATACATGTATCTACCTATATATATGTAAATGTTTTACATATATGTATCTACCTATATATATGTGTAAAACAAAACTTGCTTAAAGTGGTACTCTACCTGTAATACACAATGATATTTTATTATATTCCATTTCCTGTTTTAAATGCAAATTGCAACCCACTAAATTGATTTTACAACTTGCTGATGGTCATGACCCAAAGTTTAAAAGCATGGTGGAAAATCATAGCAGTATTACATGAAATATAATAACCTTATGTGTAGTTCAGTGTTCTGTAGTGTAGTTTAAATAGTAGCCCTTTAAAAATTGTTTCATCTGTGTACTAGACTGTCATAGTAAGAAACACCTTGCCTTAGGAAATAAAAGCTAAACATGGTTAAATACTAGAAAGCATATGGCTTTTGATTACTTCTGATGCTTCTGGCTTTATTAGCTATAATTATTTAAATAGAGGCTCTGTTTAATCATTATAAATACTGTATCAGGTGACAATTTACTGTACAAATGTTTTCTGAAACAATTGGGAAAGGAGAAATGATTTAGATATGTGATCTTAATATTTATATTGAAACATTTTGCTTATAGCGTTTATAAGATTATTCTGCCATTTATGTTTTACTTTTAGCAAAACATTATTTTTGTATCTCCTGCAGATACTGTGAATCTACAAAAAACCAACTGCTATAAATCATGCATTACTTAATTGAGAAAGACTTGCTTTTATTTTTTTATTTAATTATGTGACTTTTTAAAAACTAAACATTTTCACTAAAATATAGAAAACAATCCTTAAACAGACCTTATTTTGCTCCAAATTCAGCAAATCTCCTAATTTCGCAGTATTCGAAAATGGCTTACTTTCTAAAATAATAAAAGTTTTGAGAAGAGAGAAATGTATTCTACAAGTTATGTACTGGGTCCAAAGATTTCAGGATTTTAATTCGCTCCATTCTGTTAATAAGATTTTTTTAAATGAGCTTTGGGAAAATCGCTTTTACCCCGCTTTTAGCCATTTAGCTTTACTTTTTTAAAAGTAAACATACTTATAGTAGCCTTCTTTTTAGCTTTACAAAAGACACAGCCCAGTAATGTTGACGTTAAAAGATTAGGTAATAAACTTAGCTGTAGACTATTTTTTGCAAATGCAAAAGAATGATTACAATTTTTATAATTTATTTTCATTTGAGAATTGTTTGCCCTTTAGAAAGAACTTTCCCTGAGAAAGTTAGAGAGCTTTGCATCTCTTGTGCTTTTGTAATCTGGTTAAGGGCCTAAATCACATTTAACTAACTCACTTTTTTCATATTTTAGAAGAAAATAATTCACAATGATTTTCTCAAAATTTTGTGGTAGGTAACAGAACAAACGAAAGGAACGCCTAAAGCTGTGTCAGCAGAGCCACAGACAGATTAGCACAATATAGCCCAAAGATTCATAGTTTTCTTTTTCTTACTCTGTTTTACTGGACTCAGCTTTGGAAATCACTTTGCTTTTTTGCTTTTATTCAATCATTTATGGTTGGTTAAGATTCTCGCTTTTAATAGGACCTCTAAGGGCTGCTTTTGTAAGCAGTAACCATGGATTCTGAAAGTGTGGCATTTTTTTGCAAATTCAAAGATCTTAAGTATTTTAAATCTTTACATAATTGATTTTCCACCATATTTCAATATGAATGAATTTTGCGCCTGCATAATGTGAAATTTTAAAACCCTGTGGCTACATTTCAGCTCGCTGATATCGTAATAGGTGAATTTAAATCTCATTAAATAATACGTAATTCAAAAATATTTTTGAATTTTTCATTTTAACTGATTTTAAGAAAAATAGGAATCTTTTCAAGAAAAATGTAAGTTAATTAAAGAGAAGTTGTTGAAGCTCCTATTCTTCATTTCTACTGTAAAGATGAAAATAAGCAGACTTAATGGACAACATGAAGAATTTGTGTTACCTGTGATAGAATAATAGCTTAATTGATCTTTACATATTGAAAAAGCTGATTCTCTAAGTATCTTAAAAAGAGGAAATGTTATCTATTTGGAGTTGTTGGGTGTTTTTCCTTTAAATCAGGGAAATGATCCAGATGATTTATAAATTCTTTCCCTGTTTCTTCTTCATATGTCTTTGATAAATAAGCACTGTCAAGTTATCTGGAGAAAGAATAATACTTGATTAATGTATAAAAGGTGAACTTTTATCATTACCATTGTTTGTAACGATTTGAGTATAACAATATGTGGGATAACACATGAAACAATATGACAGTGCCAAGTGGCATACTCTTCAGCCAGTTCTCATGGCTTTTCATTCTCTGTTTTCTTAATATTTCAGTTTGAGTGGATTCATGTAATAAATAATAAATTGCTAATTTGTATGACACAAGGGTTTTTTTAATTGTTTAAAGAAAAATTATTTCTTCATAAAATGACAAGGTTCAGTAATAGGATGAATGTATTAAAATCTGAGAAACTAAGCCAGATTTAGAGAAGAATTTAAATAGTTCAAATTGGTGTTTTCTTAAAATCCACATCGGGGGTCCTTCTTAATCTGAATATCTGCATTTTTGTAAGATAGCAAGGCAGTTTAATAGGCAACAGTGAAAACAGTTAAACTTATCTCATTCTATAAGAAGACTGGATGTTTGATAAAATAGATATTGGCAATTGGTCTGTGAATCCTGGGTTTTAGACATGTGTCACTATCAGTTTGAACCTCTTGGCACCAGGATTTCCCAACATTTAGAGCTAATGCAAAATGCATTAGGGCTCTAAGGCATTAGCTATGGAGTTGCCAATCCCAGAGCATCAAACGTAAATCTTCCCCTCCCAAAATCTGAACTGGTGTTAGAAAGTAAAGTGGAACTTGCTTTTGAAGCTAATTAAAAATAATAGGAGCAAGACTAGGTTTTTTTCCAGTTATGTATACCATGTATCTGCACCATACTTTTGGACCATTTTTTTATTATAACTTTTACTTTTCAAGACTAACAAGAACCGCATGTTAAGGGTATTTTTAAACTGCTTCCAGCTTTTACAAATCAGTTTTGTTGCAGTAAAATGGTTCATTTTCTTTTATAGGAATCCAATTTTCATAAACTGGAAAAAAATTGCAGACTGCTTAGGTTTCCTTGGGGCTTTGAAAAATAGTTTTCAGAGAGCCTGGAGTTCTTCTTTGTGGTTGGCACAGTGATGTCATTTACTGACCATTTCAATGGTGTCAAAGACAAACTAGATGTGTGCATTTTCTGAGCCATCCGACTCTTACACTTTCATTTTCTATGTGTGTGTTATAGCCTGCCTCTTTTTCTTAGGGTACTGTAGTATTAACTTTTTTATGCATTATATGTATTGTATATTACATATACATATGCCTTCTATTTTGGTCTCTTTTTTTTCAAATATTAAATCACAGTTGAATATTAGTTGTACTTTAAAAAATCATACTGAGGAGAACTAACAAATTATTTCTTTAAAATGTAAGAAATAATCTTTTACCCAAATTTTAAATGTATAATTTTTTAATTCTAGAATTCTACATATAAAAAAATTAGACTTATTTGTTTAGCTGTAAGGCTGCCTTAATTATACTCAGCTATTTAGTTTACTGTTTTTTCCCTTGAGAAAGCAACCTCAAAATTATATATTCTCTGTTTAAAAGGCATTGTACAGTGTTTACAAAACTACATATTCCTAGAACTATATATTATGAGTTTGTTTCAAAGCAGTTATTCAAAAGAGAAACTAAGTTGTCTATTTTACAGCCCTTAATTTGGCCAAGCAAAAAATTCTTTTATATTGAGAGGAAAGTAAATATGCCTGCAAAATTCCTTCTTTGATAAGTCCTTTATCAATGTTTAATTAATAACCCAAACTCATTTGTTCTAATAACTTAAGTTCTGATGATCTTCCTTACTGTGGCCATAGCATAGCAATTAGATGGAAGGATCAAAAAAGTGAAAAGAACCTCTCAGAAGCACATTCTTTGATAGATATTGACACCAACCATTTGTTCAGCATTGTAAGAACTAACCTAATTGCTAAAACCTATAAAATCTTTTAAAGTAATCATTGACTAAAATACTGCTTCATTTAATGTGTTATTACTTTTTTTTTTTACCAAAGATGATCATAGTTTTTCTATTATTTATGAATTTCTTATTACTTTTCTCAGCAGAAAACATGCTTCCTGAAGCCTTTCAAAAAAACTGACTTAGCGATTTTTCTAGACATGGTGGTTACAAAATAAAGCAGACAGATAACATTTTCACCTATCAATTGCCAAATAATTTCTAATGCTAATACCCACACATCAGAGCAAAATGGTACTCCTAAACACCTCTTGCAGGATTTAAGTTAATAAAACCTTTATGAAAGGCAAGATGATAAAGAACAAGAACCTTAAATTGTTTACTTCCTTTTATTCTATAACTTTATTTCTAAGAATTTGTCCTTATGAAATAATCAGAGATAAAGACTGATAAATAATTATGTGTCAAAGAAAATTGATAATTGAGGGTAGTGAAATAAACATTTTTACAACATTATTTTTGTGCCATGAGATTTTTGTCTACATATTAGATTATATTATTACACTGGTACTCTAAACTTTATATGTGAATGTCAACATAAGTCAAAATAGATACATTTAGCAATAAATATTCACCTTTCATAAACTTCTTGACTTTTTAAAGGATTTACCACAGTGAACTTTTAATTTTCCTGTTCCTTATTAAAAAAGTATTTTATAAAAATTTTATTCACATATGATGTTTTGATAGCATAAAATTGGATACATCACTGCCACATCTGTAATTCTAGTAACTGATAATAGACAGTATGGTTAAGAATATTTGCTCAATCTATTTATATTGATTTTCATGTATTAAAACATGATAACAGATTTGTTTACTTATTCTTAATATGTAAACATTTTAAGATGAGTCTATTATGAAACATAGTATTAAAAAAAAAGTCATTAAAGGCAAGGCACTGTCATACGTTTTATTTACACTTTGTTCTTGACATGCACATTTGTGTAGGTCCCTAATTGTTCTTAACTGGATTTAGGTTGGGATATTTGCAAGAGTTGCTTCTCAATGTAAATAGAATTTTAAGTCATTATTTAAACATACTCAGTAGAACCTCTTTATAGCAACAGTAAGGCTGGATAATAATACAGTGTCCTGTTTACTTTTAAAAGTTGCTCTGATTTGGGCATGGTATATGATTTGATCTAAAAATACTCAGATCTGTGCAAATTTTTATAATAATTGTATTCTGTTTTCCAAATGACATTATTTTCAATATATGTAAGCATCTATTTCAAGCCAAGTAATAAATGACATAGGTAGGTAAAACCAATAGAAATAATTATAAGTTATTTCCACCTTCTTCAGTATTAATGAAGCAGAAGTGTACGGTAAAATTTTTTGAGTAAAACCATAAGAAATAGTATTATATGACAAGCAAAATTATTCCTAAGATAATGAAGTGGTCATTTTACTCTTAAACTTGTGGGATGGTAAAAACAGGAGAACAAGAGTGCAATAGTTATGTCACAGCATAGTTCTAATTAATGAGAAAAAAAGCAAATAAAAAATTTTTATACTACAAGAGTCTTGATCTTACATAATCTTTACATGAAATCCCTTTTTTCTTTCTGTATACTTTCATAGCAGCTGTCCCAATTACTTTTTTAGTTAAGAAGGTGGAGTACCTTAGGAGCCTTCTAAAAGATTCAAATAATAAAATGTTTAAGCCTTTTTACTCTAAGTATATGAAGACTAATAACTTACATTTATCTTGCATTTAAATCTTCATGTATCTTATTTGATCATCAAAAAGTGTGTGAGGTTATAGGGCAAAGAGTAATATTGTCCCTATTTTCACAATGTGAAAATTAAAGTTCAGAGATTTTTAAGAAATAGCCTAAAACCAGGTAGCTAATAGTGAAGCCTTTAAGCTTGGTAAGAGTCAACACTCTTACTATTACATCATTATTGCCTCCAGATGACAAGGAGATATATTAGTCTTATCAGTGAACTGTACTTTAGAAAGTTTAAAATAAATGTTATTAAAATTCAGAGTAAGATATGTAGGTTTTGTTGTGCAACACGACATACTGTTTACTTAGTTTGATTTAATACATTTGACATGGTTTACTGCAAATCGGTGATTCAGATTTGCTTGGAAGTGAGCTGCTAAGGGTTTATTAACACATTAAGTAATTAGTTCACTACCTTTAAATTATCTTAAATAGTTCACTAAATTCTCTACAGATTAAATTCAGTTGTATAAAAAATGGGAATGAAATAAGTGGGATATTCTCAGTCTAGAAGGGTAAATGCCTCTTAAAAAATCATTTATTCAGCTAATTAAGCAGTTTAAATTTTGCATACATGATGGTATTCTTTTAAAAATGCTCCTAAATGAATCCTCATGGGCTTGTTGTATATTAGTCTGATTTCTCTTATTTGTTTAGACTTCTAGAGAGACAGCTTCTTTCTAGTATTGAAAAGACAAGGAAATTCAGTTCTGCTACTTGGACACTAATGATTTGCATTTCCCAAGGAGAATTGAATTAGGTTTTATTAGTAAATCGGGCCTATAACCTTTAAGGGCAGATTTTATTAGATTATCACACATCGGCATTAGTAAATTGTAAATGTAACTGAAATATAGACATATGAGCCACAAATCAAGGCTTAGAATCCTGGAAACTTGGGAAGATGTTTTATCCTAGAGAAATTATAATCCTGAGTTGAAAAAATATTTCAAATGATTAGCTTTCTTTTGAAAATTTAGAAACAAGAGAAGTTGGTGACAGAACTACCCTCTTCAAGTTAGTGTTCAATTTAATTCTGCTAATCTGAGCAAAAATTTTGAAGGCATGGACGTTAGCTATATAGAAGGCCCAAAGGTGCTCCCAAATAAAACCAAATTTATTGTGACTTTATTAGTGATGGTGGCAGTGGCCCATCTGGAGCAGCTGCTGCAGGGATGCCAGCTGCAGTTGGGGAGGCACAGCTGACATTGCGAGCTACACAGAGCTGTGAGGCTGGGAAGAGGCAGGAGTCCTGCCCCCTGCCAAGTTGGCAGGCCAGGAGCCCCGCACTCCTGGGTGCAGCTGCAGCCACCCAGCCACAGCTTGAGACCAGGTCATCCCAGTGCTCCTGGGGGCCCGGAGAAGACCCTCTGCCCCTGCAGTTTCAGAAGTGCCTGCTTCCGCTCCCTGGCCTCTCCCTGCTGCCGGCACCTACTCCAAATTTGCGGGAAAGTTGAAGCCAAGCCCAAGCACTGTCATGATCTGGCTGGGTGTGCCTGCACTTGGAGCAGCCCTGACACACTAGCACCCCCCGGCCCCCCGCCCTGCCCCAGCCCCCTCTGAAGCTTTGGGCACCTACGAGCTCAGGGAGGGAGGCCAGGGGATGCTGAAGGTGGCTCAGTATGGGCTGCCTGGGCACAGTGGATGGCATGTTGATGGCAGCAGGCAGGCTCCTGGACAAAAAGGGGTGAGTCCCCAGTGAAACCCCACCTTCTAGCCAGTGATGGCCTGAACCTGGGGACCAGGCTGCCGGTTCCAGGTGGAGTCTTCCACCCAAAGTGAGAACTTGTACTTTTTCTGGCCCTGTCCATGGCCAGCCATGGACAAATCAGCATGCACTTCCTCCCTTCTGAGCCTATAAAAACCCCAGGCTCAGCCAGACTCGTACAGATGTGGGGATTACCTGCTTGCTATAAGGAGCTACCCACTGCAGATCTCCTCTCTGCTGAGAGCTGGACACTCATCAGGCCGCCTGCAGAAAGGAGCTACGACTTTGGGTTTCCTGAGAGCTGTTCTGTCACTCAATGGAGCTCCTCTTCCCCTTTGCTTATCCTCCGGTTGTCCACTTCCCTCATTCTTCCTGGATGTGAAACAAGAACTTGGGACCTGAATGGCAGGACTCGAAGAGCTGTAACAAATGGGGCTGAAACACATCGCCCCCACTCGCCATGTTGTGGGAAACGAGAAGGAGAGAAGAGCTGTGGCTCTTCCAAGAGCCCAGACCTAGTTGCTCCTGAGCCAGGGCTGTGACACCCTCTGTGGGGCTTTGTGGTTCCCAGTTTCTCCAGGCTTCTGGGCACCTCTGTGTTCCCCTCATCCAGACGCAGTTGCTCAGAGCAGAAGCTACGTACATTACATCTGGTCCATCTGCAGCCCTGCATGGAGCCAGCACCTGTACCAGTGCCTGGAGCTGCCCACCCTGCCATAGCAGCCAGTCAGCCAGCATGCCTGATGTGTGTGGTGACCAGGCCCTGCATTCGCTTACCCACACACCCCTCGCCATTCCACACCTGGCTAACCCGTGGCTGGTGTGGGATGCAGGTTTGTAGTGCAAGCTAAGCACAGCCCACCTGGCGGAGTGGACAGAACGAGCTCAGGGAGAAGGTGCCGCCCAGCCACAGTGGTTTCTGGGTGCCGAAGCAACACCCCAAGGATCCTGTGACACTAAGACTTTCACTTAGTAGAAGAAATTCAGCATAATTGAGTCTACAAATTTAAAAAAACGTAACCCGAATATGACTGGAACCTTTAAAAATGTTAACACGTCAATTATGGTGTAGCTTTCTACAAGAAAAGATAACACAGAAGCTAATCCAGTTGTGTCTGGCAAGTTAATTATATCATCACCATTGAAGAGTGATTGTCTAGTGTTAAAGGTCATATACTTTTCACATGTATTAATTGCATTGTTGTTGGCTTTACAGGTAGAAATTAGTTGTAAATTTAAATGGAAAGGAAGAAGGTCTTTAAGCAAAGATGACTGCTCTTATGACATATTTTACCTAGGAAATGCTCTTATTTAAAAAAAAATGATTTTTAAGGGAATATAATGCAAATTACCATCATAAAGTCTTGCTCCTTCATATTATAATGAGAATAACAAAATTGTGTATAATTGGTTAATAAGCATCACTACCCCCTCCAAAAACATAAGGGAGAGAAATACAGCATGTCATCTTTTATTTCCTTTAAATATGAATGTAATGATATTGAGCTTACTCCTTAACTCAAGGATATTTTCTAATTTAAGGTAGATTTAATCTAGCCTATTTGTGTCTTCATTGATTTAACAATGTAATTTAACTATTTATGAACAGTTGTTAGATTTCTTATATTAGAAATATTAAACTAGATATTTTTTCTAAGGTATTTGTTTTTTAAGAAACAGCTAAAACCTAGGGCCTACACGTTTTCAAATGTAATTTTAAATGTAATATTAATTCCCATAATCTCCTTATTGCCCATAGTCCTTACAGATGTGCTGTTACAAATAGCTTACTCCTCAGATATGAGCCATATGGGCTCTGTAAACGGATTTGCACTTATTCTGAATAGGAATTGTACAGATTGTAGATGAATTATTAAGTAAATTTATATTACCAAATAAATCTAAGAATAAAGTATTAAGCTGTATTAAATGAGAAAGGAATGTGCAAATGAAGACCTACCTGCGTTAATAAGTTTAGTGGTTACCTTCTTGGTTTCAACCAAAAGAAATTAGTTTTTTGTTGTTGTATTTTTTAAAGGGATGGGGGGCGTCTTTAAAACCGCTTACAGAAGTATCTAAGACAAAACAAGGAAATATAATGTAAAAACTCAGCCAGTCCAAACCACTTGAACTGCTGTGACAGCTCATAAAACTGAGAGTAGTTTTTAACTGGGCTCTGTTTTACATTGCCAAAGTGAATTTTCCTTGCAGGAAGTAGCCAGAGGGTTTATTTAGTTTCCAGTCCATGGCTTTGATCTTTCTGTACTGTCACATCTCGGGTTACATAGCCCTTTTTCACTGCAGTAAATCTGCAGCAGTTAATGAGAATAAAATTTCCTCTTTCTTACTGATCACATGCTGTTGAATGCCAAACCACAGCCAACTGCGTATTTGCAGAATTTCAGCTACAATGTATGAAAACAGCGCAATCAGTTTAATCTTGTTATCTTTGGCAATCTCATTTTATTGGCTTCTTCCTTTTCAAGTGACCTACTTCTATCCGTCAGTGGTTGCAGGCCAAACTTGGAAGAAAAGATTTAAAATGTGAATAAATAAGAGGAGAAGGTGTGCAGGAGGTGGGGCAGGGGAGGCAAGTGGGAAGTTCGTCTGCTCACTACCGTGAAGATTCCAAACTCCATAAATTTTGAGTCTATTTTAATCCTTTTAAAAGACCAAGGCTTTTTTGCTGTTTTTCTCCAAATAAAATAAAATGGTTGGTTATTTCGTTATTTTGTATGTTTAGTTTCAACATAAGTTTGTACTTACTGGGTTTATTTAATGAGTCGTAACATTATTTTTTCAGTTTTCGTTATAGAGAAGACACCACAGTACTTAAGGAAATTTAAGGGAATTTCAAGGATTTCAAAAAATTGAAGTTCCACTTTATAAGAGCTCTTCTTAGAGTAAAAATAACATCGTTGTTAACATACACTAAACCACCTTATCAAATGGGTCCTTACATACATAAAGGAAATATTATGAATATGTTGAATAAATCAATTGGAATTTCAAAATCACATTTAAGCAAGCTGAATTTTATACATTAATATGTGCATTCTCATAGTAAAGTACATAAAGATTCATATTTATTTTCTTTTTTGTTACAATGAAACCTTTCAATTGAGGCATTAATAATGTGATTCAGTTAATACAGGTTAAATATAATTTTTACTTACACCTCTTATCTTTTCTACTGCTTTGTTTTTGTGGTTGGCAACTGGAAGTTAGCAACTTCTTTGTCAAGAAATTCACCCTCGGGGCCATCTTGAGTGACAGTCATTGAATAAATACATTTTATTATATCTTTATATTAGGTCAAATTTACATATAGAAATATGAAATTTTATAAAATAAATTTAAAAGGAAATCAGCTTATATTTTCCCAGAAGACTGAAGTCGCAGTTACTGTTGTAGCCATTTAATTTCACAGAAAAAATTATTCCCATCCTCATAAAAATGTTGAGATAGATCAAAAATACGTAATACTCATGTATTGATTTAGATGACTATTGTAAAAGCAGTAACTAAAAGTGTATTGAGAACTCAGAAGACTGTTTTTGAATTGGGGACAGTAAAGTCAGATCTCCTGATAAAAAGAGAATCCACTTATGGGGAAGTGCCTGTTGTTAGTTTCCCCAACACAAGAGGAGGGTAAGAGGAGTGGTTTGAACATTTTAAAGGAAAGAGAGTGCAGCACTCACAGGGCCTTTTCAAAAGGTATTAGGTACAATGCTGGAATGTTGAACTTTCAAAATGTAGCTTATATTCTTAGAATTGTTTTCAAATAGACCTATGTCTACTTAAATTGTAACATAATAGTTTGCATGTGAAAAAAAGATGAAGGTGAAAACAGAATTTTAGACTTTATCTGAGGGCCTGTTCTACGGATTGCTTCTTTGTTTCTTTGCAACTTTAAATCTGCCCAAAATTCTAACCTTGAAAGTCCACAGAAAGTTTCTGCATGAAGATTGTTTTCTTCAGTTTTTGTTGTTCTTTAAAATACACACATACACACACACACACACACACACACACACACAAATCTTAAACAAGTGCAACTACTCAAAAGAATTTGTTTTGGGGACATGAACAACCCAGTAAAGTTTTAAATGAAACTGCTAGAAAGGAGTAGAAACAATGCAGACTTCAGTGACATACACAATCTTTATTCTAATTGTGTTATTTTAAATGGTATTCTCTAAATCAGGGGTCCCCAACTCCCGGGCCAGTACCTGTACATGGCCTGTTGGGAACTGGGCCACACAGCAGGAGGTGAGCAGCAGGCCAGCAAACCTTACTGCCTAAGCTCCACCTCCTGACACATCAGCAGCGGCCTTAGATTCTCATAGGAGCACAAACCCTGTTGTGAACTCTGCATGCGAGGGATCTAGGTTGCGTGCTCCTTATGAGGATCTAACTAATGCTTGATGATCTGAGGTGGAACAGTTTCATCCTAAAATTGTCTGTCCTCCCCCATCTATGGAAAAATTCTTCCACACAACCAGTACCTGGTGCCAAAAAGGTTGTGGGCTGCTACTCTAAATGGTTTCAGATCTATGTACAATATGAGATGGATGGACCAATAATGATGATGGCAATTATTGAAATTAGTGAGTGCCAGGCAGTATATGAATTGCTATTTATTACATCCCTTATCTAATTTACTCTTCACAACAGCTGAAGAAGGGAGACACTATTATTAAGAAAACTGAAGCGTGTAGGTTTAAGCAACTTGCCCAAGGTTATCTTGCCACCACTCAATCAATAAACTATTCTTACGTCTGCCTATCTTTCTTCTGTTACAATGAAGGAAGTTTTTTCAAAATCCAGTCAACCCATTTTTATTCTAGACCCCATTCTTGTCTTTTCAAGGACTTCTTTTTGTCGTCACTCTTTTCCCCTCTACTGGATCATTCCTGTCAGCATACACAATCAGATATACATAAATCATAAATCAGCATAAACATAAATCAGAATCTACAAAGTTAAACTCTTTGGCCCCACATCATACTCCAACTACTGCCTGTTTCTCAATTCCCTTTATCCATAACTTCTCAAAAGACTTGCATGTGTTCTTCAACTTACCCAGTCTTGTCAGAATCACCAGTAGTCATCATATTGCCAAATCTAATGGCCATTCTCATCTTTACCTCTCAGCTGGTTTTGACACAGTTGACCAGGCCCCTGCTTTTTGAAACTCCCTTCTTTCAGCTCTCAAGATAGATACTCCATTTTTCTGATTTTCCTCCCGAGCCCTTTGTCATTCCTTCCCAGTGTTCTTTGCTGGCTATTCCTTCTGTTTTCCATATTTAAATGCTGGTTACTTCAGGGCTATATCCCTGTTCTCTATCCGTACTCTATTTGGGGGGACCCTCTTTTCTAACTGCACCCACCACACCTAGGATTACATCCAGATCCATGGCTTTAAGTACCATTTGTAAACTTATATTTTTAGCTTAGACTTGTCCTTTCAGCGCCATCCTTATTCCTTATGCTATCCAACTGAATGTTTAGTAAAATTATCAAACTTAGCTTTTGATTTCTCACATATAAACAGGTTCCTCCCATAATCTTCTCATCTCAGTGTGTGTCACCACTATCCACCCAGTAGTTCAAGCTTTAAACTTTGGAATCTTCCTTATTATCTCCCTTTTCTTCATCAGTAGCCTCTCTCTCCACTGCAAACCATCTGCGTATCCTATTGTTTTCATTTCATTTCTAGAATAGGTCTGAAATTTGGCTATTTATTTCCATTTTCACTGTTAGTACCCTATTCCATGCCACCATCATCTGCCAACTGAACCATTCAATAGCCTAATTTTCCTGCTACCACACTTCCCTTCTGCTTCATTTTGTCCACAGTAGCCATCATGATCTTTTTCAAGTATGTCATACCACATCTCTCACCTGCCTTCAGTGGCTCCCCATACTCCTGTAATAAAATACAAATTGCTTACCATGTTCTATAAAGTCCTGCATTATTCGACACTTATCTACATCTCCAGCCTCATCAAATGTTCCAGTTATAATTGCTTGTTAATTCTACCCACTCTGGACTCCCTTCTCTTCCGCAGACATTCACCAAGTTCTTTCTCACTTCATCACCTTTGCGCTTAACTTGAATAGTCTTTCGACTTTTTAAATAACTGGCTTCTTCTTACTTTTCAAGTCTCAGTTCAAATATTACTTCTTCAGAGAGTCTTTTCCTAAGACAATTATCAAAGAATCTGCTTCTCCCTCATCTAACCTAGTAGTTTAATTTTTGTTCACTTGTTTATTCTCCCTCCTACCACAAGAATACAGTCTCTAGATGGGCAAGAACTTTGACTGTCTTTTTCCAAGTTGTATCTACTGGCACACACTAGGTTCTTAACAGACGTTTGTTTAATAAAAGTTATAAAGGTCAGAGCCAGTATTCAGACATAGATGTCTTACTCCATTTCCCATGCTGTTTTATTTGCAGTGTGAACTTTTTTATAATTTCTTAATTTTAATTTTTACTATTTCAGTATCCTTTCAAATGTACAATGCATATCATCTATTAAATATATAATCAACTAGATGTGTATTATATATCCTGCTTACAGTATCATATGCTTTGTATTATAAAATTATTGATAGGAGCCTATGCTATATGGAAAATTTTTCTAATAACCTAGGTAAGATAAAAACAGACTTTAAATAGGTATATTTTACACAAATGAAGATGCTTGGCTTCATAATTAAGATCCAGTTAAGTGATTCTTAGTGTATTTATATTATACTACTACAAGTCTAATTAAATATACCGAGAAGTACCCATCTATACTGAATATAAACACAATCTCTATCAGAAAATTTTCTTTTCTTTTCAAAATAACTCTTATAATGTCCCAATATTACGAGTGTGTAAAATCATATTTCTAGTCCATTTACTTTAGCCTAAAGAAACATTATAGGTTCACCATAATGGAGGAAGAAATAATATGATTAGTGTTCAATTTCTCATTAATAATAGCAATAACCAACTGACTAGAATTGCAAAATAATTATTTTCTTGGAGTTATATTTTTCATGGAGAAAGATCAGTAGAATACATGCTTGGAAGTCACATAATTTCAGTTATAGTCAATTTCATTGCTGATTTGCTGTAAATTTTTTTTTTCAGTTTTGTTGTACCTGGAGAAATGGCTCCATGTTTAAACATCAAGGAGTATTTGTTTTAAGAATTTTTACGGCTGTATCTTTAGAGGATAGTGTAATTTTAGAGGATGGTTATGACTTTAGAGGATATTAAAGTTGGTTATATCTTTAGAGGATCTTAAAGTTGTATCTTTAGACTTGTATCTTAAAGTTGTATCTTTAGTTGGTTGTATTTTTAGAGGATAATCAGAATATTTTTAAAATCTGTATTAGTTTTCATAGTGCAGTAGCTTAAGTTCTGTAGCAACAAATACTACTCCATACTTAAAATGAATAGAGTTTCCTTGTTTGTGTTTCTTTCCTATTACCAGGTTATCACTAATGATCTGTTAGTAGTCAATAAATCATAAAAATAGCATATATGCTGTTGGGATTTTTTTGTTGTTATTGCTGTTATTTCCAAAAGATACTTATAATTTTACTTAAAGTTTCTGTGATGACAGGTGAAATTAACTTTATAAAGCACAAAATATAGGATAAAATATAGAATCACTTAATGTTTGCTTTTAACACTTAAAATTTCCTTTATTCATAACCTTTTTAGTTGACAAGCACTTGGATGAGGTCTTGGGATATAGAGGTCAGTAAGAAATAATCTCTTTCTCTTTAAGAGGCTTATATAGTTCAGGGTTAAAAGTATAATTTTTTGAGATGAGTTAAAGCATTCTATTTATTATTCTTTCAGCTTTCTGTTTTGAAAATATTTAAGGGTAATAGTATTAGGCTTATAAAAGTAATACTACGTTGTCAGTATCTGGACATCAATGGTCTTTCATCTGTTTCTGCCCACTTGTATGTTATTCCAATATCTTGAGAGATATATATATACACATTCCTCTAAAAATTAAGGAGCACTCAGATGTTTAAGATGTTTCTTCTACTGTAAATAGAATAAATAATATTTGTCTATTGGAAATATTTCCAGTAGAATAAACATCTTAAACATTTCTGAATTCTTAATTTTTAGAGGAAACAGAATTAATGATAATTTAGAAAAGAATGCCACTTTATCTTAAATAGTACTCTCCCTCCTTATATTTTATGAAGAGCATGATATTTGGAGTGTGTCATTCATTAACTTACTTCTGATACAAAAACACAGACCTTTAGTATCTTCTTATACACACACACACAAAATCTAGAGAATGTGAATTTTCTTAGAAAAAAAGTAAATAGGTCCAGATTTTATAGCATTCTAAGCTAAGCAGTACAATATTTGTCAAAGAACCACATTATTTTGAAATATAACTTTTTAAATTATATATACTGTTTCATAAAACATCGTACTTTGATGGTCTGATAATTCACTGATGTTTACTTCTTTACAACAATAAGTAGTTTGGAAGGATTAGTCGAAACAACAACTTTTGGTGTCTTTGTAATAGAGATATTCCCTCTTTAGAAACACATCAGAGTCCTAAAAAATGTAATTTGAATAATTACAGGTTTGGGGAGAACCATTTTATCAAGGAGCTTGATATAAATATTGATTTTCTATGACTCCCATCTCATGTGTGAAAGTTTTATTGAGTTAAAACTGACTTTTCATTTTACATAGATAGATACATACTCCCAAAGGAACAAGAGACAAACATTTTAGTCTTTGAAATTCTTTTAACACTGACATCATAGCTATTGATGAATTTTTAACACTTTTCATTGGAAGAGTTTTAAATTATAAAGGATTTGTTAAAATGCATCAGGTTTTCTAATTTTAAAAAAGTGGTCATTTGAAAATGGAGGTGATGTCTGGAGTTAAAGGGTTAATTATGAACTATAATCTTATAGAATTTACCTGTAGGAATTTTAGGCTAACACGCAGTCTTCCAGTATTAGCCCAAATTACTTGGTGATCTAACGCTCAGTTCCTCCATGAATTAGATAGAACTCAGACCTGCTCCAAAGAGATAAGTGTGGGACTCTGTAATATAATTTATTTTCAAATGCTACTTTGTTTTGTGTTTAAACATAATTATTAGTAATTTTCTAATCATTTTTCTAATATTATAGTTAATTATGGGTATATGTAAAATCTGTGTGTATTTATTTTGATTCTTAAGTAAAAGCTACATATTTCATGGTCTCATTTTAGAGTAGAAAGGCACAATTAACAAAAGCTGTCTTGCACCCTTTGAATAAGCTAAAGATTTTAAATAGTCTTTTGAATACACTTAAACAGGAACATAATCAATGATTTCCTGAACATATTCTCTTTTTATGAACATAAGTCAACATTATATTTTAAGAAATATAATGTATTTTAGATATTTTAAGCCTGTTTTCCTTGTTTAGCTTTAGAAGAAACTATATCTAAAGTTGATACACCCCGATTTTTCAGGGTTTACCAGCCAAAAGCAAAGCACCTTCCTACTGGCCTGTCAGAAATTAAAAGGCACAGTGATCTTAAAAAGGAATCCAGATTTGTGTAGACAGTATCAAGTGGCTAATTTAGAGCCCCTCAAGTGTGAAAGGATGGGAGGAGGCTTCTATGAACATAGTTAGGCAAGTAAATTTTTTAAATGCAACTGTAGCTTAAAATTTACATCTTTTCAAATTTATACAAGAAACCCTATAAAGCTATATTGATAAAGGTGCCCAACTTCATGCTGAGATATTTTGAGGTGATAAATATGCAA
>NW_016804458.1:998074-1017497 GCF_001698545.2 Rhinopithecus bieti
GTTTTTAAAAAGAATTTTAAGAGTTCTTAAAATCTCAAAAAAAGTATTTTAAAAGCATTCAAATATTTTAAAAGTATTTTAAAATGTTTTCAAAGCCTTCATAAATATTAGGCTATTATAATTTACCTCATTCTTTTTATACACTATGGGGAAAAAGAAACTATTACAATTTTATACAGTTGCATGTTATGTGATGCCCCAACAAAGTCTGGGGAAGGGAGATACTGTTTGCCATCAGCAAGTAGATACCATAGTTATTTTAAATTGAATCAATTTGTCTCCTTTCCTGCATACTTGAAATAACTAATATAGATATACCTATATGCTCATTCAGAATACTGTCTAAAGCCTAGATAATCTCAAAAATGTATGGTGCATTCCATCTCCCTAAAGAATTCTCATAGTTGCCCGGCTTTGCTTATAAGTGCCAGATTGTTAGGTTGGCACAAGTCCAAAGACAACACACATCGCAGAATGAAAATACTCCATCCTAAACGTTTTCATGACCTGTGTGCACTTTTCTAAGAGAAGCCAACACTGGCAGTAAACCTGAGTATAGGAATGTGTACAATGTGGGAAGTGATGATTTACATGAGATAACCAGAAACCTTACCCTTGATTAACTACTTTCAAAATAAACTCACTGAGTATAAAATAAGATGAAAAAGCATGTAACTAGAATCTTTCAGTAAGTTTCATCCCTAAAGGTGTTATTTTCATCAATCATGACATAGAATCTAAAGGGTTTTGATTGAACAATCTTACTTATGCAAACAGTCCAGTCTTACTACGGTAAAAGGAAAGAACAATTGGCCATGGCATTATTTTAGTGCAACAACAATTAGTATGCCTATGTGGAGGCATAAATCTCTATGAATTATGTAGGAGCCCTATAAAGGCAAACAGAAAGCATGTGTATGAAGCTTGCCAAGTATGATAGAGTATCCCTTAACTGTCTAGATCATTAGGCAGAAGCCACAATTTCCTAAGCATTTCTAGGGAAGTATTCATCATTTTCATGTCATAACAATAATACCACCAAATATATACTATATGCGGGTACTTTTCTTGGAAATACAATAATTTCAAGGCATAGAAGTGTTAAAAGATATAGCCATTATTCTTATTTTACAGAGGAAGAAGCATGGCAAAGTTAGTTATGGATATAGACTGAAACAAGTTATCAGTGGAGACACAAATCCCATTCAGATATTCTAGTTTTGAAGTAATTGCACCCTACTAACTTTAAGAAAATTTAGGAGTTATTGATAAGTTCATAGTTTGTACTTAAGTTCGTTTGGCTGAATTTCATAAACTTAATTGCTAGTCCTTAAATTAAGAGGGGAAATGCTCATTTACATGAGTAACAAAGAAGAAAAAAGATAGTGTTTCCTTAGGCTGATTTAAGAATAATTTTAACTTAAAATATGACTCTTACAAGTCAGATAAACAATTGTCATATATTTCTACATTCCAGTCTACACTGAATTTGTTTATATCAATGCAAAGTGTGACCAAAGGATGCTTAGCCCTATTCTTTGAAGATGATATAGAAACACCGTGCTTCATCATCAGAAGACATGTAATCTTACAATCTATAGTCTTATACCTGAGCAGAAAATGAATTTACCTTTTTTAAAAAAGATACCTATAATGTAACAGTTAAATATAGTCTTAAGGATCAAGAAAGCTTATAATGGTAGAGATTTACTTTAATACCTGTTCTTCTAATGCATTTCTGTTATATTATGCAGTATTCTGAGATCCTAAATGTTCTAGAGGACATTAAATAACTGTGATATATTTTTCCGACCTGTGTTTATTACTGAAATTACTGAATTAATGGCTGCAAAACATCAAATAATACTGCCCAATATAAATCTTTTGAAATACCCTTGTAAAGCAAGGAAATGCCTTTGTGTGTGTGTGTGTGTTTGCAATTATAAGTTTAGAATCAAATTTTTTAAATTATGCTTAGCTATTTAAAAAGATGCACTTTTAATGTGTTTAAATATAGTTCCTATTATCTATATGTTTGCCCTCAATTTTGGAAAAATGTTAGTTTGATTTAGCTTTCCAGAAACGTCTTTATCAGTCATTGCTCGATTTTTATTATCCAAATGTAATTTGACTATTATTTTAGCCTAAAAAATATTGACACAAATGAATAAGTAGATTATGAAATAAATAGGAGATTTTATATTAAGTATCTTACATTTGATAAGATTTTCAGGATTTTTTTAAGACAAACATTTGTCTGCTTCCTTGAAGTGAAAAGTTTTGAAACTATTCCAAAATGTTCCCAAACTGAATGATTTGTTTAAGGATTTTAGAGACACAAGTTTTAACAAAAAACTTAACATTAATTAAAAAAAAAAAAAGAAAAAAAGACTGGTGTTATGTCAGTAGTGTTTTTTGTTCATATAAGAGAGACTCTTATTATGTCCATGGAGGTAGCATGCATGTTAGATGACTGTATTAACTTTGATTTTTGTTCATATGTCAGACTTGCCTGTTTTATAAAGAAAGATGGGGAGTTGATATAGCCCATTTTGTGTAGCACTTGTGATAATTTTATATTCCATTTTTTTAATTTGTTCATTTCAATAGTGCATTATCACTTTAAGATTCTGGTTGGTGCTTAAATTACAGTAACTAAAGGTTATTTTTCATATTTTAACCAGTTTAACCAGAGTTTTTAGTACTAGTATTAACTTTTGAATTATGTTTGAGGTCTTAGACTTTACAGCATGTTTAGTTTCTTTTCATTTCTTATTAGTATTTTTCAGTACTTAATAGTCTCTTGCCCCCACCTTCAACAAGAACTTTCCTCTCTGTTCAACATCAGAAACATTTTCCTTTTGGCATGTGCTTTCTAGTTCCCCAAACACTATAAGCAAATTGGAAAGTTCAGCTGTCATTCTTGGAAGGTTACAGATCACACTAGCAGCCTGAGTAATCCAAGAGGTTTTAAGTATCATAGCATTTAGTTTAAAGTGAAATTTGCTCTGACAGGGCTGGCAGACCAATAGGAAAAAGAAATATTTGTGCTTGGAGAAGTGCATATGTAGAGACCAAAAGTATAACTGATGGCTGGAAGTGATTTCAGTCTAAAAAAACAAATCATTAAGAGAGTGCATAGGGGTAAAATACACAGTTCATATTTTAAAGAGTCTCAAAATGAACCAGCAACTAAGGTTAGCATTACATAGTAATTAGTTGTGGTGTTCAGGCTTTAACTCACTCAGTACCAGACAGTATAGTTAAACTATCACTGAAAAAACATTGCTACTTACATGATATTCTCTAGTTTAAGCCTATAGCAGTAATTTTTTTTACCTTAGAAAACCAGGGTATTATGACAGATTATATAAATGTTGAACCAGTAACAGACAAACAATTATTTAAAGGAGGTGCTAATGACTCGGTTTATTGACCTAGGGGTTATTTAAGCCACTCAGCAAGTTCCCTTAACATTTGGTGGTATGAAATGAAGCATTGCTTGATAGTATAGAACTGCCAGTTTTAAGAAGTCCTTGTACTTAATGGAAGAAATGTAAGTTAAAGATGACTAGATGGCATACCTTCATTAAAATATTGCCAGAAAAAGTCTGAGACCATTATAGGTTTGAGTAAATATTCACTTCAACTTGGTAATCACATCTGACAACTTCCATTAGGTACCTATTAGAGCATTTTTTCTGTTAATAACTACAAATAAGGAAAAATGAAATATCTTTTAATGGCTCCAGTTATTTCTTGCAAGTCATTGTTCTCTTCAAGAAAGTCTATTGTGAGCCAGAGGAATCTAAAATTTATATTTTTTTTCCTTGAATGTGCAGATAAATAATAATAAAATGGGTCAGACATGGTGGCTCACGCCTGTAATCCCAACATTTTGGGAGGCTGAGGCAGGCGGATCACCTGAGTTCAGGAGTTTGAGACTAGCCTGGCCAACATGGCAAAACCCCGTCTCTACTAAAAATACAAAAATTATCCAGGCATTGTGGCGCGGGCCTGTAATCCCAGCTACTTGGGAGGCTAAGGCAGGAGAATCACTTGAATCCAGGAGGTGGAGGTTGCAATGAGCCAGGATTGCACCATTGCACTCCAGCCTGGGCAAGAAGAGTGAAACTCCACGTCAAAAAAAAAATAGTGATAATAAAATGAAAAGGACTTCCAGCAAGATGGTAGACTGACCTAATTTGGCAGGGACCATTGCTATGCAGATAATATGTAAATGGTGGACCAAAATGTAACAGAAACTTACATGACCAAGTTCATAAGAAAGATAGGGAATACCCAATGACAAAAAAAACACCCACAGGAATATTGAACCAGGTATGGGTTATTTGGTAAAGGAAGATGGAACTGAATTCTCTAAATAAAGCCTGGAATTTCAAAGGTCCACCTTTTTCTCATCAGTTGAAAAGAGGACTAAATGATGTTAATTCACCAGCCCAGAGAAGTGGCCAAAACTTGTCTGTGCTCAAAGACCCTCAGTAGGGGAAGATAGTCACTCATGTGAAAGAGAAGTCACAAGCTTGTTTCATGCACATGAGTGGGTTCAGAATTTACACCATATACTTATTTCAGGGAACCTTAGTCAAGAAATTGCCATTTAGATTGTTTCAGGACAGTGGAACTGCCAGGGCCCTGATACATTATAAACAAATACAGAACCTCTCTGTAGAAATAATTCCACAGCTCAAGAGCCAATAGACAGGAAAAAAAATGAAGTTGAAAGCACAATAAAATATTACAAAGTACACAAAGAAAGGAACCATGTGCAGCAGTGCATACCTGTAGTCCTAGCTACTCTGGAGGCTGAGGTGGAGGATGACTTGAGGCCAAGAGTTGGAGGCTGCAGTGCACCATGATTGTGCCTGTGAATAGCCACAACACTCAAGCCTGGGCAATATAATGAGACTTCATCTCAATGAAAACATAAAAAGGACTATCATGAAAGAGAATCATCAGATTGTAATGGACATACCATTTTATCAATGTTCAATATGCTGAGGAGTTTAAATTTGATAAGCCTTGTTTTAAAGCTTAGTAAAGTACATGACAGTACAAGACAAGTGCTCTAACAGCAAGTGTTAGGATGCCTGAGAATTACAGTTAATAGAAGAATCTCAGTGAGACTATATAAAATGCAATAAATAAGTAAATTAATAAAAAGGAATAGAAAAATTAATGCAATGATATAGTATCAAAAAGTACCAAGTATAACATCTCCACATTAAAATATAGTCACTAAAATAGTACTCTGGAGGCAGGTTAATCAACAGATTAAGATGTATAAGAAGAGAAGTATAACTTGAATGAAATTAGAGGACAATCAATGAAATGAAATATCTTTACCATTTAGAATAAATCAGTGACTATTTTACACATGTTCCCTTCATCATTAGTACAAATTAGTTTTTATCTGAAGTATCTCAGTGTAGTAACTAAATTGAAAGGAGTTTTCCCCAAGGTGTTTTCACCCTTAGAACTGACAGATGTCCTTCAAAAAATGTTTTTAATAAACTCCAGATGAGTATTTTAAATACAGCCTCCCACTACTCATATAATTTGCCCTTGATTTTGAAAAAAAACACTAGTTTGAATTCATTAATTTTGAATTCCATTAAGAATAAGACTTTAAGAGTTTTAGGCCACTTAGTTTTATTATAATAAAAGAAAAAAGTTATGATTATGCATATAATAAGATTAAGAATAAAACTAAATGGAAAATGACAACTAAACTTGATATATGCCGGTGAAACTCATTAGAAGACTGTTTAACCATACTCTTGGATTTTATTTTCTCAACAATACAAAAGTTCAGGTCCAAAGAAATGAGTAATACCTTTGAGCAACTTAAAATATTTTTTATATTTATTACATATAGATTTATAGAAACATGATGCCATTAATATCAGGTCAATGAAAAAGTTTAGAAGCTATGTTATAGTAATAGTACTTTAACATGCATATTACTTTTTTCAGTGTTCAGGACAATTAGCATCTTTTCTTATAACCTATTTTCTTAGGCACCCAACTTTCACAAAACTTTTAGGTATTTCCATTTAGCTGTAAATTATTTCATAATCATAAAACTGGACATTAATTATCTGCGAAAGCAATGGATGCCACATTCTATGAATGTTAAATGTGCTGAGAAGTTTAAATTTAATAATCCTTGCTTTGAAACTTTGTGAAAGTACCTGATACTCAGTGGTAAGACAAGCTCTCCATCTAGTGGTTGGTCTATAAATGACAAACATTTAGATCTCGATGTAGCAATACATCATTTTACTAGTGTTAGGTATTGTTTTATAGTCATTGTTTCATTCAATCTGCACATCTCTTCTTGTAAGAATTTCAAGGAGAAAATATTCTCTTTTTCCAGAATAGTTCATCCCTGTAGAAGATAGGGGCAAACTTCTTCTACAATCTGATTTCATCTACATGGAATACCACAGCATCTCAGTCATTTGATGAAGCATATTCCCATACTAAGGGGGCAAAATTTGCTCCATTCCATTTAACTATAACCTCTAAAATTTCCAGACAGTTTTGAAATTCTTCTTAAGTCTCAGTCCCCAACATGTAAAGGTATAACTTTAATTTTTTTTTTTTTTTTTTTTTTGAGACAGGTTCTCACTCACTCTGTTTCCCAGACTGGAGTGCAGTGGCAGTGATGGCTCACTGCAGCCTCCAACCTCCTGGGCTCAAGCAATCCTCCTGCTTCAACCCCATAAGTAGCTGGAACCATGGGTGTGCACCACCATGCCTGGATAGTTTTCTGTATTTTTGTAGAAATGAGGTTTTCCCATGTCTTGAACTCCTGGGGCTCAGGCAGTCTGCCTCCCTCAGCCTCCCAAAGTGCTGGGATTTTAGGCATGAGCAACAGCACCTGGCCTAATAAAACTATTTTAAACGAGAAAAGATGGTCTGGGCACAGTGACTCACTCCTGTAATCCCAGCACTTTGGGAGGCCGAAACGGGTGGATCACAAGGTCAGGAGTTCAAGACCAGCCTGGCCAAGATGCTGAAACCCAGTCTCTACTAAAAACAGAAAAATTAACCAGGTGTGGTGGTACACACCTTAATCCCAGCTACTTGGGAGGCTGAGGCAGGAGAATCACTTGAACCCGGGTGGCAGAGGTTGCAGTGAGCCAAGATCACACCACTGCACTCCAGCCTGGGCAAGAGAGCAAGATTCCATCTCAAAAAAAAAAAAACAAAAAAAACAAAAAAAAAAAAAAACAGAGAAAAGATAATTGTTGTGAATTGTAGCATGTTTGATCATTGTTATTTCTGCCAGTACCCTTCTGTAGGTTCTCATTACTTCACATTTGGACAGCTGTAATAGTTTCTTCAGTGTTTATGATTTTGCATCTCAACCCCCTTTCCTACTACAATTATCTTTCTAAAACATAGAATTTGGTCATTCTCTTTCTTAGGAACTGTTGACGACTCTCCAGAAGCCACCAGTTCTTAGCTTTATGAAAAGCTTCAATATCTAGTCCTAACTGCCCTTTCTAGCCTCATCTCCTGCCACTTGCTGATATCATAAATCTAAAACTTTAACCATAACAAACCATTTGCTCTTCATCGGCCACTCCTCTCTGTTGCTCAGGCTGCTCCACCATCAGGAATTCTGTCTCTCTTCGCCTATGAAATCTTACTTGTCCTTTAAGACTCATTCATTCATGAATTCATGTATTTTTTTTGAATACATGTCAGATACAATACTAGAGGCTAGGGATATAGCAATGGCCAAGACAGTCCTTGCCCTCCATGGTGTTTATTTTCTAATGGGAAAGAAATACAATAACAAAATATGTCAGGAAGTAACAGATGCATTAAATCAAAGTATTTTGTATGAAGACTTTCTAGCTGCCAAGATTCTCCTGTAGCAATTTGTACATGTCTCTAAGATACTCTTATGTTAAATATTTGGCCCCCCTCTTTTCTTCTGTAGCAATTTATACATATGCTACAGTAGTATGACATCAGGTTATTATTAGAATATTTCTTCCATGTTAGGTGCCTCCAATCCTTATAGTCAAGGACTATGTCTTATTATTGCCTTCCCAGCATGTGTTTTTTCCTTGGCTTCAAAAACTATACTTACCACATTGTAGGAACTCAATAAATGTTTCTACTATTGGGATAGGTGAATGGATGGGCAAATGGTATATAGAGTCACTATTACAATAGACCTAAATTTCCCATGACAAATCATACTTAAGCTGAAATTACCCTGATGATCAATTAACAATCTATTTAGAAAGGTAAACGTACTAAATACTGATTTTGATTCTATAATCAATATATTGGAGAAATTCATAAAAAGAATGAAGTATTCTAAGAAATTATGAAGAAGTAATTTAATATGGTTTTATAATATCCTGGAAAGTTTCTTCCTATAACAGTTCATGTTCAATTCTTTCACTTGACAATTTCAAAAGAATTCCAGCCTTCAATATTACCTGATGGATCACAAAGATTGGTTTGTTAAGAAAAATCACTGTTGCCTATTTATAAATATGTAGTCATAAATGATTTTGTCTTGGGAAGAATAGAATCCCTAAAGACAGACTCAGACTAAAAAGATGAAATTCAGCATGGTAGTTATAAGTAAATTTTGAATGTGTGTGTGTGTGTACACACACAACTGTACATATATATAAAAAACTTGATGTTACATATAACTCAATATTATATAACTACATACAACTCAATGTTATATATATACATATACACATATATACACAATTGTAAGCAGTCAATATTAAGCCACTGTGATAATAGCTTCTTAAAAATTTTGTTTAAGATTAATACAGTTTTAGCCTACAATAGTATAAAGTCAGATATAGGCTCTTTTATTCTGTACTGGTTTCAGACCACATCATAAGTATCATGTTAATTTTAGCTTCTTCATTTGAAGACAAACACTAGAAAATGGAAGTGGTTTTAGAGAGCAAGTGAGATGGTAAAGATTGAAGACCATGTAATGAGGCTTGAGTAAACCAGGGCTGTGAAGCAGTCATATCAAAGAGGAATTGGACTCCTTGTGTGGTTTCAGAGGGTAATTCTAAGACTAATTGAACTGGATTTTAGAGCTGTGTAATAAAGAACTTTCCAACAGTTTTACATATCCATAAATGGAATGAACTGCCTTGACCAAGTAGTGAGCACTTCTTCCTGGAGGTGTTCAGACAAGAGCTGGATAGACCCTGTCAAGGATGTTGTGAATAAAAGTGTAGCCAAGATTATTTCCTAAAATGCTCCGAAGTCAGACTTCCATGAGCCTATGAAAAAATAATTTGGCCTGCATTTATTCTTTTTTGTAGCCATTTACTAGTAAATTCATTACTTGCTCTACATTGATATTGCTGACCTAGGAATTTAAAAGAAGAAAAAGACTTGCGTTGCTTTTATCTCATTTTAATAAAATAATGATACTTTTCACTTATGCAGCACTTTTCATCCAAGGATTTCAAAGTGCTTTACAAATACGCACTAATTAAGCCTCACAAACAGCCAGAGGTAGGTGATTTTCTTCTCTTTCTACAGGAATGTCAACTCTGGCCCAGAAATTTAATAAGAGCCTGTGAGTGCCTGGAATTCTTTACTGGCTGCCATTCCCTTGTTATGTGCTGCATGTGAAGCATCACTTGTCATTTCCAGATTTCTTTTTTCCTGCTCTAAATCATCTCAAGTTTAGAATTCTAATGATTGCTATTACAAATGTGTTTGAAGTCTTGTAAATATTAGCGAAAACTCAGTCTTCTGCTTGCTGAATGCTAATTAGATTTCTGAATTTGTTTATTTAAAAAAACACACTCTAGATGTGGTTTTCTATTTGTTGTTGAGTTTTAAATATAATTTTTGTCTTTTAAAGAACTTGTCATTTTTCTTCCTAGGTACCCAGAAATAATTGCTCTTGGGAAATAAAACTTAATGGCAGATTGACTTTTTGGCCTTATCATTCCTAGTTATCTTTTCACAATAAACAATAACCGTTTTCTTTGGATCAGAATTATGTATTTTCAGGAAGAGACACTGTATTTTGGTGATTCAAAGGTCCAAAATATGTTATCTGAACATTAAGGATAAAGGTGAAATGACACTAAATAACCAATCCTGTAAAGAAAAAGTACTATAATAGTGGCATATACTAATCTAGAGGGATACACCACTTTTTATGTGGGTTAGGAGTAGCAAGAAGAAACTATGTACATACAGAGACACGCACCCTACAAGATTGGATTAAATTCCAGTATACTTATAAATAGCCACATATTCAAACTGGTATCTGAAGCAAAATGGTCACACAAGGCAAGAGCAGATGTGGCATATCACAGCTTACTTTTTCTTGCTTCTCAGGGCCCCTAGTGAGGGCATACAAATTCCTGTGATACACACTATTGAAGTCAAGTCTTTCCAGATCAGGAAAGCACAATTTTTGCTGCAACATTACCTTTTTATATTCATAGTTTCTATCTCCTTCAAGAATTTACATGAAGAATCTATCATCTGCTTGTGTTTAAAGGAAGACTCTCCTGGTTTTGAATTAAACTCAGCATTAGCAAGGCTATATCCTTTTCCCAAGGGAAAAAGTAAAGTGTCTACATATTCCAAAAGAATATCTCCAGGTTTTAGCATCCTGGAAAGCCTAATTTCCCCCACTATATTACAAAGAATCAAATGAGAGGGATTAAAGAAACAAACTATTTGTTTCACAGTGAATTTAATTAAAAATGTATTAATTCTGTAGATATAGTTGATTTTTCGTAATACAAAAGGACCTAGGACCTATGTCAACATATTCTCTAAACTGATCATAAATGTTTTAAATATTTTTTTCTTTAAACAGCAAGTTCATCTGTGATACATAATGAAGAATTCCAGTAAAGATCATTTTAGAGTTTGGTTTCAAATTTTATTCCTTTTTCCCCAAATGATATTTGTA
The DNA here is from genome assembly GCF_001698545.2 of Rhinopithecus bieti. Taxonomy (NCBI): domain Eukaryota; kingdom Metazoa; phylum Chordata; class Mammalia; order Primates; family Cercopithecidae; genus Rhinopithecus; species Rhinopithecus bieti. The sequence continues at coordinate 1,009,050 of NW_016804458.1, forward strand.
TATAGAAATTCAAAAAATTAAATGATGTCCTCTACACTGTAATACCCACAGGTGTCTCTGGGTGAACTGTTGACTGCATAACCTAAAGACCATACTGTTCAAGACCAGAGATTTATAGGTTCAGAAACTCAGACTCATCAGTGCTTAAGGGTCATTCTTTCACTGACTTGGGACTTCTGATTCTTATCAACAATGTGCATGACATTTTAAAAAGAAAAAAATCCATTTGTTAATGTACAATGGAAGTTATAACCATCAGGTAGATTAGGTAATATCTAAGTTTATTGTTTACCCTATTGGCAAATTACATGAGAAAACAATGATCAATAGTTTGCCTATTAGTCATAGAAATAAAAAAAAAAGGGGGAGAATTTTGCAACTTGAATGTAGAATGGCCTCAGACTCTGAGAATGTTAAATTCCCTTCCTGACTGAGGACCAAACTGCAAAAAAGGCCAGATATTCCTTATGGTGTTATAGCTTTCCAGATCACCACACAATTGCTTAGGTGGCTACAACCAGCAAAGTAGCTGAGAAGCTCCTTGTTTTGTGCCAATGACTGGCAAACTGCCTTCTGAGGACCATCTTCTTTTAGATAGAATTACAGTGATATTGCTAACAAGTCGTCTGTGAGATACTCTGTTTTGAAGGTGACTTTTCATGTTTCCTCGCTGTCCCACATATGCCTCTTGTTTTCAAATTACTGAAATAGATCTTGCCATAGCCCCCAGATTGAGAAACGAACATAAGATTAACTTGAGTTTAACCTAAGTTTACTGCTATTTGGCCTCAGAGGAATTGCTAAAAACAATAAGGACTGATTAAAGACAGGTAATAAGCAGAAAGATGAAGAAGGAACAAGTTGAAATCCAAACTGTGTAATCAACAGTTATATAATGGAGAGTTCTTTAGATAGATAATTACTTGTTAGCCTTAGTGCTTGCAGAGAAAAGTTTTCAATAACTTTTACTCTAATTTTAAGCTGATACCAGTGTCTCTTAGTTTACTGACTCCACTAATTTCTGAAACATCTGTTAAGCTACCTCTTGATTCCCTCATCACAAAATTTAGTCTCTCTTCCCATGAGACCAAAGTAAGAAAAGGTGCTTATACTTTTACCATTTCAAAATAAAATGTAGACTTAAAAATTTCAACCAACTTTGGGAAACTATAGATAAAGTTTTGATGTAGGAGGAGCCCAAAATAATAAATTGTGTCCAGGATTGCTCAGTACAAATGCTAACCTGAAACTTGCATTTCAGAACTTCCATTCTCCTAAAGGGTAGAGTCACTGGACCAGTATGTGTTATATGTATTTTGGCTCTTCACATTTACTCTTTAGTTCCATCTTAATACACACCAGCATGCGTGCACATGCACACATGCACATACACACATTTATTTAAAACCTTAACATTTTAATAGTTACTTCTAAAGTGTGTCAACTTAATCTCACTCGGAATGTGACAGAGAGTTAGTGCCTATGTGAATATATTTTTTCATCAGATTCAGCTTTTGCTATTGAGGGAAAATTATCTTTCCATCTCCTCATGTAGTGCAAACTTAAATCATTTAAATATGTTTTATTTTTCCAAAACTTACATTTCTGCATTACAAATGGTTTCCATTGATTGGAAGTCAAGCTCACTAGCATTCACTGCATGAGCTATGCATGAGCATGTTAAGGCCACCATATTTCTGCCTGGCAAAATTAATACTTTGTCATTTTCCTAAGTGTCGGATAATTCCCTGACCTTTAAAAAGGACTTTGGAGAACAGATTTTCCTCTAAATAATGTATTAATAGATCAACAAGTAATTTTTTTAAATAATCATGAAGTTTAACATACTTGAAGCTATCTTTACAACTCTGAAGGTTATCTTTGGGTTTCTGTTATTTCCATAGAATAAGTTGAACCAGAATTTGTAATTGCCTTGCTGTCACTCAAAAGAAATAGATACTTTTTGTAATTGTTTGCATTGAGGAATCAGAGGAAGGATTTGCAGATCAAATCTGACTAATTTTCACATTTTGTCAAATTCCTTATCTTGTTCTTTTAATCATAGGCTTATGGTATGATTTGGCCCTGCATGAGAGTTCACTGATATAACTCAAACACATGTTTTTACTAAAAGTGGAATTTGTCCTATATCGTCATATAAAAGACATTATAAACAGCAAAACTCACTTTACTACAGTTTTATTTTATCATTCCCTAGCAATATATTACTGATCATTGCTAGCATGTAAAATCTTTTCATATTTTTGCTTGAGAGCCATATATAAGTAATTCATTAAATAAAACTTTTCTAACTTGATTCTTCCACTTTGTTTAGAATAGTACCTACTGACAGAGGTTTCTCATACTTTTAAGACACATTGTTAGAGGTATTTTATTATATACACTTTTAATGGCTCTATTAACCTTAAGAAAAAAAAGCTAGTGATATCCACATAAATCACTATCCCTGCTAGGACGAGAATGTTGGTGGTGTAAAAATCTAGGCCTCTTAATCTGCATTGTGGATGTGTGATGAAAAACATAGCTTATCATTCCTTTTTCTGTTTTTTAGCCTTGGAATGGATGGCTTTGGCCAACCAGTTGGCATTCTTGGACGCCCTGCCACAGCATATGGATTCCGCCCTGATGAACCTTACTACTATGGCTATGGATCTTGATAAAGTATCTGTTTCCATGCGTTACCTCAGCTTAGAAGAAATCTGTGTGGGTTGGGTTAATTTTGGATCTTTGCCTAATAATGCATGTTGATGTTATTGTGGGTCTGTGTTTGTTTTTATTTTTATATGTTAGCTGCAGATTAACCCCAGCCCCTTCTGTCTTCTGTTAAGTACAGTCGATACTGACATTGTTCACTCATCAAACCACATCTTGATGCTGAGTAACATTTCCCATGAGCCTCAAAACTGAATGCTGAAAAGCTACTAGACTGGAAAAGAAACACTGCATTATGTACGTTAAGTGACTAATTTAATTTCAATTAAAAAGTGTAAAGTGAAAATGAATAAGTGAAAGTCATGTGTTTATATTTCACACATTTCATTACGAATTACATGTTAACATAGGGTGCACATGAGTTTTATTTTTTGTCCTTTTTTTCTGCTTGTAAACTCTTGAGTAATTCATATAATATATGCTACCTTTAAAATTTATAAAAAGAACATCACCATTTCATATTCCATGCCATGTGCCTGAAAGTTTCCTTCCCAAAGTGTATTAACTATGAGTTTTCAATTAATAATGGAACATATGCCATAAGTTATTTATGGTTATAGTCTCTTCAGAGGTTTTAATTCACGTCTTCCTAGTTGTAATATAGAAATCCTAGGACAACTAGTATACAAGACAAGCAGTGATACAAGATTAGCATTTGGCTTTTAACTTTTATTCTTCATAAATTTAGTATTCAAACCATGGGAAAGCTAATTAAAAGTCTCATTATGGAAAACTAAGGAACAGAATATTTCACTCACTTTGGTACCCAGTTCCCAATTATTCACTTGTTTTTATAACATAGATTTAGATAGCAAGAAATGGATGGACATTATATAATAATGGGTTTTGAAAGTAGTTCAGTGTTTTCATATTGAGAAAAATGTTCAATTCTACTTGAAAAACTAAGCAAACAAATAACCATGATAATAACTATAATCAGAGATAGTTCCATGATCACCTGCTATGGAAGGAAATATGAAGCTTCAAAGGGAATACATAGATCAAAGATAAGACTTCTATTCTTGAATTTAAAATCTCGTTGATCTAACTACACTATTTATTTGGCTTAAATTACATTTTAAGCAGAGGATAACATTTGGAAAAAGGCCTTTGAAATAACTCAGTCTGTCTACTTATTTAAGAAACCAATCACATAAAGAATTTAAATGTAATCAACAGATATTTTCCTGACTGCTATGTGTAAGGAAGTATATGATGCACCTTAGGGGATGTAAATCTGAGGTGTGTTTATGCCTTTGATCTTTCTGAAAACATACATTTATTTGTCTTAGTTTCTATTTTAACCATAAAATATTAAAGCTGGAAAAGGCCTTAGAAGCACCCCTGTCCAACTCTTTTTGCAGTCAAAAAAACTGTGGCCAGGAGAGGTTAAGTGACTTAGTCAATGACATAGCCTGTCTCTTTGCTTCCTATTCAGCAATCTCAATACTAAATACCTTGTTTTATTATTTGTCATGTGTACAAAGTATAAATACACATAAGTGACCTTAACAGGAAAATGATGCAAACATCCTATAGCTTTAACTTCCCTCACGTTGTTATAAACTGCTTTAGGAAGAACACCCCCCAAAATTGATAACATTCCCAGGGCTGTGCTCACTGAGTTTTACATGCACATGCTCACTCTCCCTGATTTTTTTTCATTAGTTTAGGACTTAACAAATTTAGAAATTGTAATCTTTCCACTCAGGCATGAACTGGTTTACCATTGCATTATTTATGAAGAAATGTTTTTCTAAAGAGATTAATAAGGAAGACTATCTAAAAAAAGATTTGTTTTAAAACAGGGTCTTGCTCTGTCACCCAGGCTGGAGTGCAGTGGCACAGTCACCATTCACTGCCGCCTCAGCCTCCCAGGCTCAAGTGATCCTCCCACCTCAGCCTCCCAAGTAGCTGAGACTACTAGCATGTGCCACTGCACTGGGCTAATTTTTTGTTTACTTTTTGTAGAGATGAGGTCTCACTATGTTGCCCAGGCTGGTCTCGAACTCCTAAGCTCAAGTAATCCACCTGCCTCAGCCTCCAAAGTGCTGGGATTACAGGCATGAGCCACCATGCCCAGCCTAATATTTTTACATACTTCAGAAAACAAAAGGTTTTGGCCTTGGGCACTTTTAGAAATACATTTTAGGCCGGGCGCGGTGGCTCAAGCCTGTAATCCCAGCACTTTGGGAGGCCGAGACGGGCGGATCACGAGGTCAGGAGATCGAGACCATCCTGGCTAACACGGTGAAACCCCGTCTCTACTAAAATACAAAAAACTAGCGGGCGCCTGTAGTCCCAGCTACTCGGGAGGCTAAGGCAGGAGAATGGCGTGAACCCGGGAGGCGGAGCTTGCAGTGAGCTGAGATCCGGCCACTGCACTCCAGCCCCGGCGACAGAGTGAGACTCCGTTTCAAAAAAAAAAAAAAAAAGAAAAGAAATACATTTTATGTTGTAAGACAAATATCCTGTCCTCACCAGATTTTGACTACAAATTTAGGTCAGATTTATTTTAATAACTAAATTGTCATGGCTTCAAGCCCTGATTTATAGCTGAAAATTATTTCTTCTCCAGAGTTCTTTGCTCTTTCTGAGAGTTCATTAAGGTGCTTACTCACATAGGCCCAGTAACAGGTTTCTCATATTATGGTTCCTCCTCTTCCCCCTACACGACTTTCTCTGTGTTCATGATCCTCATGAGATCACAGCTGCCCTGCACATGGGAGAACCACTGCTCCCTCCACTTAGGACCTGGGAAGATGACACTGCTCTCCCCTTTCTTATTCCCTTCCATGTGTGTGACACACCTGTTGCTTAATTCTGCACAGCACAACAGAAACTAAAGCTATATGTTTCATCATGACTTTACAGAGATATAAGTAATAAGAGAAGAGAGATACCACGCAAAATAACTTGCTATTATTACAAGAGCCAACAGTCTCAAGGCTCTCACCTGGCCTGCATGGCAGGGCTACCTTGCTCTGTGCCACCAGAAATACTCAGGAATCTTTAGAATTCTAAGATGAGGCCAAACTGTCAGAAGGTCCCACAGAAAAGAGTGTTTTTTTCTTCAAACCAACTGAAGACCTACTTTCAGAATCCGTTTCTTCTTCCAAGATTAATTGTTATTAGCTACCTGATCTTCAGGATTTTACAGATGCTGTATATTTTAAGTCAGAAAACAACAAGAGAGAAATAGAAACTATCTGCCTACTTTTTCCCCAAGTGGTACCTGGAGGTTTGTTTTTCTTTTTTTTTTTCTTTTCCAGCCCCCTTTCTTTTGAGACAGAGTCTCTCTGTTGCCATGGCTGGAGTGCAGTGGCACTATCTCGGCTCACTGCAACCTCCACCTTACCTCCTGGGTCCAAGCGATTCTCATGCCTCAGCCTCCCGAGTAGCTGGGATTACAGGCACCTGCTACAATGCGTGACTAATTTTTGTATTTTTAGTAAAGATGGGGTTTCACCATGTTGGCCAGGCTGGTCTCAAACACCTGACCTCAAGTGATCCGCCCACCTCGGCCTCCCAAAGCGCTGGGATAACAGGTGTGAGCCACCGCGCCCAGCCTGTTTTTCTTTTTTAATCTAGTCAATTGACCTAGTTATTGGCGAGTCTTCCCAAATTCTATCATTGAGGATACATTGAGGTTTTTAGTGAGGTGAATTACTGTGTTCTTCTATGTCTTTGTTGCTAGTTTAGTGGAAAATTTGAAAATACTGTTTTCTCCTAAAATATCTAAAATCCCACATAGACATGTGTAGTAGTTAGGTTTCTCCAGAGAGACAGAACCAACAGGAGGGAGGGAAAGAGGAAGGAAGGGAGGGAGAGAGAGAAATTAGGAGAGAGAGAGAGGATTTATTAGGGCAATTGGCTTACATGATTGTAGAGCTTAGAAGTCCCATGACAGGTCGTCTACAAGCAGGAGAACCAGGGATGCCAGTAGTGTGGCTGTCCAGGTCGGAAAGCCTCAGAACCAGGGAAGCCAATGGTGTAACTTATTAGTCCAAGGCTGGAAGTCTGAGGACCTGGGACTGCTGGTGCAAGTCCTAGAGTCTGAAGGTCACAGAACCTGGAGTTCTGATGTCCAAGGGCAAAAGAAGGATGTCCCAGCTCCAGGAGAGTGAGAACAAATTTGCCCTTCCTCTGTCTTTTTCTTCTATCTGGACCTTAAGCCAATTGGATGGTGCTCAGCCACATCAAGGATGGGTCTTCCCTGTGCAGGCCACCAACTCACATGCCAATCTCCTCCAGAAACACCCTCACAAACAACCAGAAATAATGATTTTCCAGCTGTCTAAGTATTTCTTAACTTTTCTTAATCCTAAAATTAATTATCACAACTATCTAGGTAGGTAATTTAAAAGCTACAAAATTGAAATGATAATGCACTAGGCTTTGTGATATGTTCTTGGAGTACAGCAGCACTGCCCTCCTGTCTGAAGCAGGCATTAAAGAAGGGAATACTGGAGAAAAATCAATGATATGGAATAAAAATTTAAGAAGCTCTCTGACAAGGCAGAGGAAAAGAACATATACTAAATGATAAATAAGAATATAGGAAGCAAAAATCAGCACACCAACATTTGTCTAGTAAGTTTTCCAATTAAAATTTTAAAACTCCTTTTGAAAAGTACAAGAAGACAAGAAAACCTTCCTGAGCTAAAAAAAATAAAATAAAAAAAAATAAAGATGCTTTTTTCCTACAATATGGTCATCCTTTTTTGAAAATGGAGACTGGCATCTATCTTGACATACACTGGGAAAGGTCTTATGAAGAATGAGTTAAAACTTCCATAAGAATCTTCAAAGAAACAGACCACCCTCAGAACTTTGATATTAAGTGGCAGAAAATATCTTCAAAGAAACAGACCACCCTCAGAACTTTGACATTAAGTGGCAGAAAACAGTGACGTGTGATCCGTAGAGTTGTTTCTTTTACTGAGGAGATAGATTTAGAACTCAAAATACTACACCTGACCAATTTTCTTTATTTTTTCAAAAAATTTTATTTTGTGAGGGAGATGGAGATTCTTAAAGATCTCAGAAAATATACCTCCCATTTAATTTTCATAAGAAAATGGTGGCTGGGTGAGGTGGCTAACACTTGTAATTCTGGTACTTAGGGAGGCCAAGGCAGGAAGATTACTTGAAGCCAGGAGTTCCAGACCAGCCTGGGCAACAAAGCTAAACCCTATCTCTACAAAAAGTTAAAAATTAACTGGGTGTGGTGACTCACACCTGCCGTTCCAACTTCCCAGGAGGTTGAGATGGGAGGATCACTTGAGCTCAGATGTAGGCTGCAGTGAGCTATGATCATACCACTGCACCCAGCATTGGCGACAGAGACCCAGAATGAGGAGGGGGAGGGGGAGGAAAAAAATAAATTGGTGCTATGACTTTTTTAAGTAATGCAAAACTAGCTCGAGAATTAGCAGGTCACAAAAGGACAGGTGTGAGCACTAAAAGCAGTTAAATATTTGCAAATATAGGTAATTATTACAAAACAACATGCAAATATACTCCTGAAAAAATACATAAGGCAAAATAATTCGAGGATGATGACATGGTTTTGAAACTCAAGAATTGGATTGAGGGATAATGCTTTAGAGGCTTGGAGAAGAAAGTAAGGAAATTGATTGGGGATCATTGAAGAGGAAAGAGGAAGCCAGAGCCCTAACTGAGCTCTGAGGCCCCGCTCACACTCCCCCCCCC
>NW_016804458.1:1017893-1123434 GCF_001698545.2 Rhinopithecus bieti
CCCCCCCCACACACACGCACACTATACCTACCCTGAAGGCATTACCAATGTCAAGTACATAAAGCCTTGGGTGTAGAAATCTATGCAAGAGACAGGAGACGGGGGCCTTGGATTCATGTAAAGTGAGCAGTTGGAACCACAGAGCAGGGACCTCTAAGAAAATACGTCATTAAAAAAAAAAAAAAATTATTGCCCATAAAGGCTGGGCTTTGGGTGAGAAAGGAGAAGTATCACCTGAGAATTCAAACACATCTTTGAACATCTTCGGAGGTTCAGATTTACCATATTTGTATGGTGTTGTAACCTCAGGAGCACCTGGCAGAAACTAACACAAATCCTCCCTAGAGAAATGAACCTCCAGTTTTCACAGGATTCTCACAAATTAAGATCAACTGGACATGACCTTACAGAAAAAAAAAAAGATTACAAAACCCACGAGGAAACAAGCCCCCGTGAGAGCAGAAACAACACAGCAAAATGAGGCACGCTCCTTCATCAGACACTGGAATTTCCATGAAGAGAATATAAAACAAATATGTTTACAATATTTAAAGAAAGAGGGGATAAAAACATAAGAATTGAAGGACAAATGGGTAAGGTCAGACATAAACAAAATGAAAAATTCTAGATATAAAATAGATAAATAATTTCAATGGAAGAGTTAAACAGATGGGATACAGATGAAGATGAAATAAAGCTAGATTTTTAAAAGTTCACCAAAGTGCAGCACAGAGATAATTAGAAATGTAAGGAATTAAAAGACATGGAGAGCCCGGGGGTGAGGTCGCCGGCGCTGGGCCCCTTTCCCTGCACATCTGGGCCTCACGGGCGCCGGGAGAGAAGCATGGGAGCCTCGGGGGTCCGGGACCAGCGCGGAGGAGAAAGCTGAAGGAACAGACCTGTGGGCATGGCCCCTGGGGGATGCGGAGACTCGGCCTCCTTCTGCATCTCAGAATTGGAAACCACACTCACCTGCTCAGCTGAGAATTTACTTTGCCAGGTAAAGGGTAAAAAGGAAAAGGCCGGGGCAAGTTTCCCAGGTGGAAGCAAAAGAAACCAAGAGTGGCCCATTCTCAGCCCAGCTGCGGGGCTGAGCTCTACTACGCTGCCCATGACGCCTCCGATTGCCCACACCTTCAAGGCTTCCTCCCGCCAGGTGCTCCCGAGGCAAAGAAACGGAAAAGCGAGACTTTGGAGGTAGCCCTTCACAACACATCTATCTCTGTTACAGAGAACAGAAGTCGGGGAAGAGCAATCAGGAGAATACAACTATTGCAAGCAAAAGAGACTTTACTGAAGACAACTTGAAATGCAAGCTAAGTGTGCTTTTCTGTGGTAATTATTGATAAGGAAATGCATTTTACTTCCTCAACTGAGTCCAGGAATGGTTAGTTACTATGGTTTTTCAGAAGCTAAAGGGGTAAAAAGTCTGAGTAATTCCTACACAGTGTGTTGGAATTGGTAATACTTTAAAAATGATTATAATCATAATTCTGAGGCATCATTAAACCTTGCTCTCAGAAGACAAAAAGGGGGTGGGGGAGAGATAAATCAAATATAGAGTTCTGGAAGAAGAAAATAGAAAGGGTGAGGCAATACTTAAAGAGAAAATAGAGAATTTCCCCACTTAACAAAAGACATACGTATCTTTAGAATGAGGAAGGAAACATTTCCAAAACAGGACACACACCCGCTGGATGCATCAGGGTGAAACCGTTCTGTATCGATGAGAAATAAGTATTCACAGAGAAGGAATACACACAAAGATACTGTAATTAGTCTTACATCAGATCTCAGCAACTGTTAGCATATAGTAGAAAACTGTCTTCAGTGAACTGATAGGAAATAACTGCCAACTTACAGTTGTATATTCAGCCAAACTCATTCAAGTACAAAAAGAGATAAAGTACATGCATTCATATGAGAAATATACAAATATTAAGGCAAGCATTATTAGAGGACTTTATTATCTTTCGCTATGTAATAAGCCATTCCAAAACATAGTGACTTAAAATAACAACCATTTATTTAGTTCCCAACTGGGAAGGTTGGCAATTTGGCCTGGACCCAACGTGGTGGTTCCCTGGTTTCAGAGATCAGTCATCACTTTGCATTAAAAACTCACTGAAGCAGCAGCCACCATCTTCCAGTGGTCAGTCTAGCAAACCTCTCAATTTGCTCAAACAACAGGGCACTTGATGAAGTGGAATAACGGAAAGTCAACAGGGCTCCAGACCTGGTATGCTGTACCCCTAGTGTGAATTGCTGGTCCTGATTAATGCTTATAACTTGGGAGGGAGATTGAGTGAGTGGGACCTGTGCAATGCTCCAAATCAAATACAGGTATGAAATACACATGTGTTTGTTTCCTAGGGTTGCTAAGCACCAAAACCAGATGGTATAAAACATACGAGTCAGGCATGGTAATGTATTCTCTCACATTTCTGGAGCCTAGAAGTGTGAAATCAAGGTATGAGCAGAGCTCTGCTCCCTCTGAGACCTGTAAGGGACAGACCTTCCTTGCTTCTTCTTGGCTTCTGGTGTTTGCTGGCAATCTCAGGTCTTCCTTGTCTTATACATGCAGTGCTCCAGTAATATAGCTGTCTTTTCCCTGTGTGTCTTCACATCTTCTTCCCTCTGCATATCTGTCTCTGTGTCTGAATTTCCCTTTCTTAAAAAGATGCAGTCGTTGGATTATGGCCTACCCTACTAGCCTCATTTTAACTTGATTACCTCTGTAAATATCCTATTTCCAAATAAAGTCACTTACTGAGGTGCTGAGGTACTGGGGGTTAAGACTTCAATATATATTTTTGCGAAGAGATACAATTCAAACTATAATGCTGTGCACACGCTGAGTGTAGAAATGAGTTTACTTGTGCATTCATGTAAATTTACACTGTGTTGGCACAGTGCAGTGGCTCATGCCTGTAATCCCAGCACTTTGGGAGGCCAAAGCGGGTGGATCACCTGAGGTCAGGAGTTCAAGACCAGCCTGGTCAACATGGTGAAATCCCATCTCTACTAAAAATACCAAACAAATTAGCCAGGTGTGGTCCTGGGCGCCTGTAATCCCAGCTACTTGAGAGGCTGAGGCAGAAGTTGCAGTGAGGTAAGATCATGCCACTGCACTCCGTCCTGGGTGACAAGAGTGAAATTCCATCTCAAAAAACAAAAAACAAAAAAATTTACACTGTGTTCTACTGGTGTCTTACAATTCCTGCTGGCCCAAATACTCAAAATAAGTGATAAAAAGAACATTTTAAAAGCAACCAGAGGTTGAAATTTTATAAAGATACGTTATATACAGAAGGAAATGACAGGATGTTAGCAAATTTCTTATTTTGCTATCGAGAAGATAGTAGAACAATATCTTTAAAGTACTGAAAAAAAAAACCTGTTAATCTAGAATTCTATACACAGTGTGATGGTTAATTTAATGTCACAAAGTTTTATATGGCTACAGTAAGGGATGCTCAGGTATCTGGCAAAGCATTATTTAAGGGTGTGTCTGTGAGGGTGTTTCTGGAAGAGATTAGCATTTGAATCAGTAGACTGAGTAAAGATCTGCCAGCCAGGTGTGGTGGCTCCTGCCTGTAATCCCAGTGTTTTGGGAGGCTGAGGCAGGAGGATCACTTAATGCCCAGAGTTCAAGACCAGCCTGGTTAACATAGCAAGACCCCCATCTCTACAAAACATAAAAAATTACCTGGGTATGGTGGTGTGCCCATGTAGCCCTAGCTACTCAAGAAGCAAGGCAGGAGGATCACTTGAGCCCAGGAGTGCAGGGCTGCAATGAGCTATGATTGCACCATTGTACTCCAGCCTGTGTAACAGAGACAACTGTCTCCAGAAAAAAAGAAAAAAAAGGCCAGGCGTGGTGGCTCACACCTGTAATCCCAGCGCTTTGGGAGGCCGAAGTGGGAGGATCACAAAGTCAAGAGATGAAGACTATCCTGGCCAACATGCTGAAACCCCATCTCTACAAAAAATACAAAAATTAGCTGGGAATGGTGATGCATGCGTCTAGTCCCAGCTACTCAGGAGGCTGAGGCAGGAGAATCGCTTGAACCTAGGTGGCAGAGGTTGCAGTGAGCCAAGATCGTGCCACTGCACTCCAGTCTGGCAACAGAGCGAGACTCCATCTCTTAAAAAAAAAAGTGCCCTTACCAGGGTGGGTGGGTATTATTTAATATATTGAGGGCCTGAATAGAGGAAAAAGGTGGAGAAAGCTTTCTTTTTGAGGTAGGGTGTCTGTCTTCTACCTTCAGACATCAGAGCTCCTGGTTCTCAGGCCATTGGACTGTGGGATTCATACCAGCAGCTCTCCTCATACTGAGTTACCCCATTGACTCCCTGATTCTTAGGCTTTTGGACTCAGAATAAATGACACCACCAGCTTTCCTGGTTCTCCAGCTTACAGATGGCATATTTTGGGACTTCTCAGTCTCCGTAATCTTGTAAGCCAATTCTCATAATAAACCTGCTCCTATCTAGCTATACCTGTCTATATAGACGATCCCTGACTTACGATGGATCCCTTTATGATTTTTTGACTTTGTGATGGTGGGAAAACAATATGCATTCAGGATGTTCCTCAACTTTCGATGAGGAGCGCCTGTATATCCTCCTAGTTCTGTTTCTGTGGAAAACCCTAAAACACCCAGTGAAAATATCTTCCAAAAATGAAAGTGAAAAAAATGATATTTTCAGAGATACAAAAGCAGAAAGAATTCTTCACCAGCAGACCCACACAATATAAATGTTAAAGAAAGTCTTTCAGGCAGAAAAAAAATGATACCAGATAAACTATGGATCTACACCAAAAAATGAAGAGCATTGAAAATGGTAACTACATGGGCAAATATTCCCTGGCTTCCTAGTCTCACAGCCAGAAGCCCCTACCACTAATCATTTCCTGAGGTGAGGGGGGTGGGGTGGGGCAGGGGCGGAAGAGAAGAATTTCTACTTAAGTATTATCAGGACATCCATCTGTGTGACTAATTTTAGCTCTCCAGAAGAAAACTGCATTCTCATGGAAGTTTAGCAAACATTATTTTCAGGAAAACTAATTTATTCTCAAGAAGTGCAAATAATCACATAAGACCACAGAGTTCTGTCCCAGCTGGTGTTGGGGGTAATCGTCTTTCTCATGCATTAGTAGAAGTAAAATGATGCTTGCTCAAACCCCAACCACTTGTTTCACCAGTCGAGCAGTTCTCAAACATTACCTTGCATGAGAATCAACGGGTGGGCTTCCTGGGCCAGACTTGAATCGTTTGCGGTTCAGCACGTCTGCGATGGGGCTCAAAAATAAGAATTTGCTTTTTTCTCTTTTCTTTTTTTTTTTTTTTTTATTTTTTTGAGAGCGTAGATTTCGCTCTTTTTGTCCCGAACGCCTGGAGTTACAGTGTATTGAAACCCGCCTCCTCGGGGTCAAATCATTCTTCTGCCTCAGTCTCCTGAGCAGCTGGATTAACAGGCACGTGCCACTTATCGCCCGGCTAATTTTTTGTGTATTTTAGAGAGATTGGGGTTTTCACCAATGTGATGCCAGTCTGAGTTCCTCGAATCTCCTGGACCATCAGATGACTCCACCCACCTCGGCTCCCAAAGTGGCTGGTGATTAACAGGCGTGGCCACTGCATTTCTAACAATGGGTTCCCAGGGGCTGCTGCTGCTCTTGGTCCAAGGACCGCACTTTGGGAACCACTGTCATCTATGTTCACAGTGGGGCCCTGCACTAGTATTGCATTTTGTGGCATCATTGGGGAGGCTTTTAAAAAATAAAAAAATATAATTTTTTTTTTTTTTTTTGTTAAGTACTAGGTACTTGATTTACTGCAGGATAGTAGGATACTTTATAGCAGGTTAATATATATATAGTCCAACTCAAACCAATTAAATCATCTTTGGGGATGGAACACACATATCACGTGGTTTAAATTTTCTGCCAGGTCCCGGACGGGCTGCCCCGCCATGCACCTGGACCGGGTCCGGTGCAGAGAGCCCCTAGTCCTGGGAAATGGGGTGCAGCTGGAAAGGCAACCACCCCCACACCCTTCACACAAGGCACGTTCGTGGGGAACCTGGCGCTAAACCCCTCAGAGACGACTTGCTTCTGGATCGGGTTTGGGGTTTCCTACGTAGCAGAGCAACTCTCTCGCTGAAATGTATTGAAAGTCAGCCCTGGACACACACACAAATTTTTTTAATTATTAAAAAAATATTCTGCCAGGTGATTTTAATGTGCAACCAGGGTTGAGAATTGCTAGTTTATAGGAAATTAACTGGTAGGTATATCCTCATTATCTGAAGCCAGTAAACACACAGGAATTCCCACATGAAGCTTCTTTAAATGGCTGTGTGCTTGTTTATTCACCTTAGTTATAGGTTCCTGTCTAGCTTATGTGGGAGAGCAAGGATGTCGGGAGCACGAAATTCTTGTGCCAGTAGATACTACATCTATATTATTTGTTCCAGCAGATGTGGCAGATGCTGATGTTGTAATGTAACTACAATTACTGTTTGTAGTTCGGGCAACAAGACACAGGGGTTCCGCTTCCACATCAAATATATTGGTTGAACTAAAAGCAGCTACAGCAAAAGCTGCCATCCTGAGTACCTACAAGCACACAATATAGTACATACAAAACCAGCTGCCCTAGTGATCATCACTAATGGCTGTTGAGTTGCACAACTAGTCATAAACATTGTCATCATCCCTAATACGATTGAAAGTATAGTGTAACACTGTAGCCAAAATTATCACCAAAGGGTAAATATAACTTTAGTCCATTATATCTTAAGTCTTTTTTTCTTAGCTTGTTCATCTTCACCAGATGTGAGTCATCTGGTCTCTTAGTTACCTATTACCTATTTCTGTTTCTGCCTTCACCACTACTTCCTTTTTTTATTTTTTTATTGCTTATTTATTTATTATTATTATTTTGAGATGAAGTATCCCTCTGTTGCCCAGGCTGGAGTGAAGTGGCGTGATCTTGGCTCACTGCAACCTCCGCCTCCTGGGTTCAAGTGATTCTCCTGCCTCAACCTCCCAAAGTAGCTGGGACCACAGGTGCCCGCCACCACACCCAGCTGTACTACTTCCATTTCTTTAATGCAAGTCTCTCTCTTTGAGTAATCAGGCCTCTAGTCCCGCAAAATAAGTGTTTGACACTAATAGAAGGTATTTACTCTAGCCTAAATAGCTATCCTCCCCTATGCGACAAGCTCATTTCCTCATTGGAGAGACAACTCCTAGCAATGCTTATTCTTTGAGTTGGGAACATATCCATTGAATCCCATCAGCTAGAGGAAGAAGAAGAAAAACTGAATGCAATTAGTGACCTCACAAGCCTTTCTGAAAAGTAATTTTCCTCTTCTGCATCTGGTTGTGATCATTACTTGATGCAGTACGGAACTGCCTCAGATTCTCTCCAAGGGGTTGTAGTACCCTCTTTATATTCTTCATTTAATTCCCTAATTTATTGGATACAGTGATGGAAATAACCCCTATTGTCCCAGTTTTCCTTTTTACAGACTTGTGGTTCAAGTTAGAGCATCTATTTCATTATTATATTTATAAACCTCTCCCTCATCAAGTTGGTATCTGCATATATCAGCAGGGCTTTCGGTAGTTACTTTTCCCAAGCTGGTTTTACACTAATTATCTAGGCCTTTTGTTTCCATCTACATGACTATCACCTGGCTTCTTGTACTGTCTGCATTGAAACTACCTGGAGCTAAATATATTGTGCCAATTAGCTTGGTCTTTCTTCTCTGAAGGCATGTGGGTGGGAAAGAGGGCCGAGCATTTAACTTTATTTCAGGTTATGGTGGCATTGCTATCCATGATGCACTCATAGTCTGTGTTTCCACTATAAATCCTACCAGGGTATTTTCCTCTTATCACAGGCTCCCTTTTGATCTCAGTTGACACGGCCATCCTTCAGAATAGTGGAGGCCCAGTGTCTGCCATGGTGCCTTCTTGTGAGTGTAATATTTTGGTGCCTTCTTTAAAGTACCATTGTTATTTTAATTTGCTCAAGATCTGGGCCATCACTCTAGACTGTTTGCAGTTTAATCTGTTCCAAAATATAGTTAGAAGCTTTGTTGCTATGAGGTAGGCACCAGACCCATAAGGCCTTCCAACTCAGGTAGCTCCAACTAGATAGAAAGTGGTTGTTTTTCTAAGGGTATACATTTGTTTGTATCCCCTGATACAGGGATACAGTGGGTAGCTCCACTGTATTGGATTGATGTAAAGGACTGATGAATCCCTTACATCAAAATCCCACTGGTGGCTCCTGAAGCTTTCCTGACCCAAAAGGGATCATCCACAGATCAAAGATCCAGAATCCAGTGAGTAATGCCCCTAAAGAAAATTCTGAGACTAATGGGGGCACCTCTTTTTAATTGAGCTTGGATCAGTCAGAGTTTGATCAGAAAAACAGAACCACTATGAGTGATATAGCATATGGAATTTATTATAGGATTAGCTCTTATACAATTACAGCACCATTGTATAATATGAAACTATTCAAAGGAAGTAAAAATGAGCTCTAAGGAACATTCCCTGGTCCTAGAGTAAAGGGAACTGGCACATGTTCCTGGCACCATTTCAGATTTGCTATGAACCCAGGATGGCTACGCATTTCTTTTTCTACGCGAGTATCCTTTGTGCTTATTGTGTCCATGTCACTGTTGTATGTTGGGTGAGGGTGGAGAGTTTGAGAGGGCAGGTACGTCCTTTCAGTCCACAGGTTCTAGATCAAGAAGAGCCAGACTACAGGAGAACCTGAAGACCACTCCCAAAGAGCTTCATCCATGCCTGGATGTGATTTTTGATAATGAGATCCTGCACTTTAAACCAGAGCCTAATGCTGTAAGGATAGGAGGTTTTTGGCAGACAAGGTAAGCATATTTTGCATGTGGATGGGATGTAAATAATTGTGGCAGAAGGAGATATGTAACTTAAAAGGATGACCATGGTATTCTCCAGGTCCTCCCATCAAAAGATGGACTCTATTTCCTCACTTTTTGAAACTGGGCTTCCCTTGTATCTCACTTCTACCAATAGAATGAGACAGAAATGATAAGTGAGTTCTTACAGGTTCAGCTTTTTTTCCTTCTTCTCTACAATTAACTGCCGTTTCAAGTCTGCTGTGTAATCAGCACTGCACTAGTACATGAATATGAAACTGAACCCCTTAGATTATATCTATTACAGCTTGCACCAGGTGGGACATGGAGCTGCCCACTAAGGCTTAAACTCCAGGAGGGTGAGTCAAGGAAACATTACCTTTTGGTTAGCTTAACTTTCAGAGGTTTTTTTTTGTTTTGTTTTGTTTTTTACCAGAAGCAAAATACTTTTATTCTTTAAAAAATGTTTGTTATTTTATTTATTTTATTATACTTTAAGTTCTAGGGTACATGTGCACAATGTGCAGGTTTGTTACATATGTATACATGTGCCATGTTGGTGTGCCGCACCCATTAACTCGTCATTTACATCTGGTATTTCTCCTAATGCTATTCCTCCCCCCTCCCCCCTCCCCACAATAGGCCCCAGTGTGTGATGTTCCCCACCCTGTGTCCAAGTGTTCTCATTGTTCAATTCCCACCTATGAGTGAGAACACACGGTGTTTGGTTTTCTCTCCTTGCGATAGTTTGCTGAGAATGATGGTTTCCAGCTTCATCCATGTCCCTACAAAGGACGTGAACTCATCTTTTTTATGGCTGCATAGTATTCCATGGTGTATATGTGTCATATTTTCTTAATCCAGTCTATCATTGATGGACATTTGAGTTGGTTCCAAGTGTTTGCTATTGTGAATAGGGCCTCAATAAACATACGTGTGGCATGGCTTTTATAGCCAGCATGATTTATAATCCTTTGGTATATTAAAACCACAGTAACTGGGATTGCTGAACAAATGGGGTATTTCTAGTTCTAGGGATCCTTGAGGAATTGCCCACACTTGTCTTCCACAATAGTTTGAACTTAGTTTACAGTCCCCCAACAGTGGTTAAAAGGGTGTTCCTATTTCTCCACATCCTCTCCAGCATCTGGGTGGGTTTCCTGACTTTTTAAGGGGATCGCCATTCTTAGAGGGCTTCTATTATTTCCAGAATCTTGTTGTTGTTTTCCAGCTTTATTGAGATATAATGGACAGATTAAAAATTGTATGTATTCAAGGTGTACACCATGATGACTTGATATATGCATACATTGTGAAATGATTATCATAGCCAGGCACGGTGGCTCACAACTGTAATCCTAGCACTTTGGGAGGCCGAGGTGGGGGGATCACTTGAGCCCAGGAGTTTGAGACCAGCCTGGGCAGCAAAGAGAGATTTCGTCTCTACTAAAATTCAAGAAAAAACTGGCTGGGCACAGTGGTGCATGCCTGTATTCCCAGCTAGTTGGGGGTGGGGAGAACATGAGGGGTGCTGAGGTGGGAGGAACGCTTGAATCTGGGAGGTTGAGGCTGCTACGAGTCCTGATTTCACCACAGCACTGCAGTCTGGGTGACAGAGTGAGGCCTTGTCTTTAAAAAAAAAAGATTATCATCACCACAATTAGTTACTATTTGTGTGTATGTGGGGTGGGGAAGGGGGAAGCCACTTAAAATCCACTATCTCCAAATGTCAAGTATACAATGCAGTATTAGTAAGTATAATTAGTGTGTTGTATGTTAGATCCCCAGAACTTAGTCATCTTAAACTGAAAGTCTACACCTTTGTCCAGCATCTCCCCGTTTCCCCCACCCCACAGCTTCTGGCAACCGCTTGCTACTCTCTGCAAAGGAATCAGTTTTAATTTGGTGATTTTGAAAAGGAGAACCACACAAGTTTGGAGGGTGCATACAAACTCCAGAAATGGAGTGAAATAGTTGAGAAAGGGATGCTGAGCCTGTGTTAGTCCATTTCCCACACTGCTAGAAAGAACTACCTGGGTAATTTACGAAGAAAAGAGGTTTAATTGACTCACAGTTCCACAGGCTGTATAGCAAGCATGACTGGGGTATCCTCAGGAAACTTAAAGTCATGGCGGAAGGGGGAAGGGGAAGCAAGCACCTTCTTCACATGATGGAGCAGGAAAGAAAGAGTGCAGAGGTAGGTGCTATACACAGGCTTTTAAACAACCAGATCTTGTGAGAACTCAGTATCACCAGGAGAACACAGGAGAAATCCGCCCCTATGATCCAGTCACCTCCCACCACGTCCCTCCCCCAACACTGGTAATTAGAATTTGACATGAGATTTGGGCGGTGACACAGAGCCAAACCATATCAGAGCCTATCAATCATTTCTCTTTGAAATTACCAAGTCTAGCTACTTGTTTTCATTTTTTAACATTTCTGATGTCTTTATGAGTATCCCCAATTTTTAGTTTTTCTCAAACCTGACAGAAACAACGGAATATAACAGAATATGACATAGAATATATTATAAGCCACCTGCTGTTGATAGAGTTCCATTTTGTTTCAACTGTTAATGACTTGACGAATGTGATATTCATCTCCCTTCACATGCACCTGTGTACGTGCTCGTACACATAGTTACACGGTTTGGCTCTGTGTCCCCACCCAAATCTCATGTTGAAGTGTGACCCTCAGTGTCGGAGGTGGGGCCTAGTGGGAGGTGACTGGATCATGGAGGTGGTTTGCAATGATTTAGCGCCATCCCCCTAGTGCTGTCTTGTGATAGAGCTCTCACGAAATCTGGCTGTTTAAAAGTCTGTAGGATCTCCCCCTTCACTCGTTTCCTCCTGCTTCTGACATGTAAGACGTGCTTGCTTCCCGCTCAACTTCTGCCATGATTTTAAGTCACCTGAGGCCTCCCCAGAAGCAGAAGCCTAAGCCTGTACAACCCACAGAACCATCAGCCAACTAAACCTTTGTTTACAAATTGCCTAGTCTCAGGTATGTTTTTATAGCGGAGCAAGAATGCACTAATACACATAGCATGGTCTTTTTTTTAATTGAGAAATAATACAAATACCATAAAAGTGCCTTTCTAAAATTTACATTTAAGATGTACTTTAAAACTAAAAATATAAGGTGGTGGATTTTAGTATATTCTCAAGGTTACACAGCGATCACTATTATCCAATTTCAGAATACTTTCATCACTCCAAAAGGAAACCTCCTACCCATTAGCAGTCATGCCCTATTCCTCCTTACCCCCAGCCCCTGGCAACCACATATCTGCTTTCTGTCTGTGTGGATTTACCTAACCTGGACTTTTCATGTAAATGGACTCAAACAATGTATGGCTTTTTTGTGCCTGGATTCTTTCACGTAAAATAATGTTTTCACACCAGCCATGTTGTCGCACATATGAAAACTTTATCCCTTCCAATGGCCAAATAATATTCCATTGTTTGGAATACATTTTGTTCAGCCATTCATTGGTCCAGGAACTTTTAAGGCGGCAATAAAAGTACTCAAAATGAAGACACAGCAAAGCTCCAAATGCACACATCTACCCAGCAGACAAGTGACTTCGCTGTGTGTTTACTGTCACAGGGAGCAGAAAGAGTGCCCTGAATTGAGGTCTGCTCTGAGACCTAACCAAATGCACACCTGGCCCAGCCTTCGTCTGGAGAGTGAATTTTGTGGTACCAATTTCTGTTTTAGTTTTTCTAAGACAACGTTGTTAGTGTAATCACATTTTCATGTAATTCCTAATTACCCTTCTTGGTCTGAATTCCTATTATTAAAATGCCCTGTTGACACGCTTGGTTTAAGGCTACCCTGATTTCAGCACATCACTACCGGATTCCTGCTTTCCTATTTCTTGCAGAAGATAAAAAAGACAAATAAGCCCGTCCTCTTCCTCCCCATCTCTATATCAAAAATGGTGAGAAGGTAGCAGTGGTGCTATTCCTTGTGTTTTGGGAACACAGGTGTCTTCGTCACTTGGTTGTACACACCATAGTGGCTTTTACTGCTGTTAATGTCACTGGATCAATAAATTCGTTCCTAAAGAACTCCATTTATACTCCATACAGTGAGAGCAAAGTTAGGGAAAAAAAGTAAATGAAATAATTCAAAAGATTGGTGAAAAAAGAATTGCTGTGAGGAAAGAGGAAAACAATAAGAAACTAGTATCAAAATGGAGGGCAAAAGTTTTCAGAGGAGGTCTAAAATCATTGGGATTTGTTTTCAATACACTTCTTGATGGTGGGACAGACATTGCACCGAATCCCTTTGTCCCACAAGCAGTAAGTTCCCCGATCTAGCTGCTGCTTCCTTGATGTAGAACTGAGACTGGGGTGGGTGTCTGTTTGCAGTGAGGAGGCGAGAGACTCAGGAGAGATGGCAGCCTTCACAAAGACTTGGAATGGCATAGTGAGCAACAGGGAATTTTTATTTTTTTTTTTAAGGAAACAGAGTAAATCGTTTTTATATTGTCCTGAGCTAAAGCACAGGGTTGGAGAGGACTGAGAAACTAGCTAAAGATCACAAGTTACTGTTTCTTGGCATACATTTGTAAAGTTAACTCAACTGCCATCTATACCTTATCAGGAAATGTGACCATGCCGTATCCCCTCCTGTTTCCTATCAATGCTTTGGAGCTACTATCACAAGACCCTCAAGATGGTTATCATATGAGGAATTACAGGCTATGGGCACTGTTTCATAGATGTAAGACTCAAAATCTTTCAATTTAAGTGCAGGAGACTAGAATATGCCCAAAATATGCCTCCTTGGCATAAGGATTATTTTCAGCCGAAGGCAATTGAGAAGCAGCAGATATTTTTAAAAATCTCTCTATCCGACTCCTACTTCCCTCAAAACAAGATATAAATTTACAAAAGTATCCCTTCTCTCCTCTCCACTAGGAAACACAAAGTTTGATCACTAAAGGCAGCTGCTGTCAACACTAGAAGACTCTACATTAAAAAGTCCCATTGATTTGCCTTACCATGGTTTGCCATCCTTTCTTCTGTCTTATTTCTCTAAGAGTTGAGTCTTCTTTGTTGAAGATGCTATATATGCCTGAATTCTAAGCCACCTCTGTGAGAATTACTCATTTCTTGAGTATCTCCTACATGTATATGAAATACGAACAAACTTCTGTTTGTTTTTCTCTTGTCAATCTTTGTTATAGGGGCCCCAGACAATGAACTTAAGAGAGGGAAAAGGAAAGATTATTTTTCCTCCTTTATACAACTTTACATTCAGTTCCTCATCTCTTTATTAAATTATCTTTAAAATTACAAAAATACACATGTGTAATCCCAGCACTTTGGGAAGTCGAAGCAGGAGGGTTGCTTGAGGCAAGGTGTTCAAGACCAGCCTAAGCAACACAGCAAAACCCCGTCTCTACAAAAAATAATTTTAAAAATGTATCTGGGTGTGGTGGCACATGCCTGTAATCCTTGCTGCTTGAGAGACTGGGATGGGAGAATTGCTTGAGGCCAGGAGTTCAAAGTTATAATGAGCTATGATTGCACCACTGTACTTCAGCCTGGGTGACAGAGCAAGGACTCTGTCTTTTAAACAAACAAATAAACAAAAACAATATAGGCTCGCTGTAACACAAACCAATATGCAGATATATAAAAAGGTATATAAAGAAAATAACCTCTCCCTACTTTACATGGTGAATGTAAACAGACTAGTGTATATTTTTCTATACTTCCATTCCTTTGTTCATCAGTAAACATTTGTTGAGCACCTATAATGTTCCAAGCATTGTTCTAAGCATTTATGGTAGATCATTGAACAAAACAGATTTTTTTTTCCTTGTGAAACTTAACATTTTA
Source organism: Rhinopithecus bieti (assembly GCF_001698545.2). Taxonomy (NCBI): domain Eukaryota; kingdom Metazoa; phylum Chordata; class Mammalia; order Primates; family Cercopithecidae; genus Rhinopithecus; species Rhinopithecus bieti. The sequence continues at coordinate 1,032,677 of NW_016804458.1, forward strand.
GCAGGGGAGAAAGAAACCATTAAAATGTAATTTTTTAAAAAAAAGTAGAATAAGTTTTCTCAGGCGAATATAAAATGAACACACGTCAAAGACTCTATTTAATGTTTTTATTAATGAGGGAATCAGTAAGATTTTAAGCTAGTCCAAATAGCAGCTGAGAAGATAGGTGTATATGTAGGCAATTTGATAAAGACATGTCAGGTTCGGGTTGCTGGGTTAATGACTTACAGGACAATAAACTGTAACCATTAAGATGATTTGCTGTGCTGGACAAACTTATTTATATCTCCAGTGGGTGCAAATAAAAAAGTTAGCTTCTGCCTCTAAAAAGGTAATAAAGAAGTAGTAAAATAACCTAGTCAATAGGAATTTAATCCAGAATTGCATGGGAAGAAAGCCACAGTAACCTCGATTGCCTATTTTAAAGTCTCAGATACTTTTTCTCAAAACCAAAAGCCATAATACATAAATAAATTGCCATATTTCATCAAATATATGATGCCATCACATTTAGGGAGCATCAATATTTTTCGTACCACTAAGAAAAAATTAGATGATGCCATTTGTGGTAAAATGCATTCTGACTTTCAGGGATGTCAAAATGTGAAAAAGTATAGTTTTTACAATCTAGAAAATACAGTATATGGCTGTTGATAAGATGGCCAGTGCTATGGAGGAAAACAGCAAAAGAAAACAGGATAGGAAGCATCAGGAGTATAGCAGGAAGAAAGGGAAAAGTTGTAGAATTAGGGTGGATCAGGACAGACTTCACTGAGAAGATGAGATCTGAACAAAAAATAGAAGTAAGAGACTTAGTCAAATGGAAATGTGGGAAAAGAGAATGACAGGCAAAAGGAAGCACTAGAGCAGAAGTCCTAAGGCAAGAGCCCGCCTGGCATGCTGACAGGACAGCAAGGAGGTCACTGAGGGTGGACCAGAGTGAGTGAGCAGGAGGATAGCAGTGAGGCCAAAGGAGGGAGGCCTTAGATCATTTAGGGCAATTCTCAAACCTTCCTGCAAGGAAGGTGCCTGCAAATCACCTAGAGATCCTGTTAAAATGTAGATTATGACTCCGACAATGTAGTGTGAGCCCTCAGCTTTTGCATTTTTAACATGCTTCCAGGGGATGCTCATGTTGCCTTCAAATATTAATTAACTGCCCCTACAGGACAGATCTAAGTTAGAACACATCTGTATCTCCCTCAAGGCTGAAGTATTTTAAAGAAGATGTAGGTATATAATGCACACATTGTTTGCCCCAAATCTGTCTCTCAGGAGCATGATTCCAAGATGACTCATGTGCACTTTGAAGTTGAGAAGCAATTCACACTTAGAGGGTTTTAGCATCTGAAAGATTTCAATGAAATGTCTATTCTCCTGGGGCAGATACTACAAGCACTTCAGCTATCTCTAACCCAGTCCAATACTAGTGGCTTTAAGGATGTTTAAAAGTGAATTTTCATGGCCAAAATGAGTAATTTCAAGATGGACAGAATGAAGAGAAATGTTGCCATGCATTACATGATCAGAGTATGAGAATCTAGTGAGTCTAGTAATCTACACACTTTGGAAAGGTGCCCTAGATTTAGGATTTCAAACCAGCCCCATATGAAGATTACAAAAAGATTTTGTCACCTAACTCTAATTAGGATAGCTGAATCTGCTATTAGGCTACTGTCCCATCTTCCTGCAGCGGATGGACCTTTCATGGAAGATGCTCTGCAAGCACCTAAACAAGGAAGTGGAACCTCACTGAGTCTCTATAACAGCTCTACTGTCTGTCTTTAAACCTTGCTAATAAACGTGTGAATGTGTAGAATCCCACCTCAGACTTGCTTTCATTCTCTTTGTAGTGGTAGCAAGGTTATGGTGTAACTTAGAAAACACATACTTCTCATTAGAGAAATCTTCCAATATCTATGCAGAGTTCCTAAAAAACAATGAGAGAGCAAAGTGGCTAAGGTGAAGGTCAGTTTGCTGTAAGGTATCCACTACCTATGGATGCTATACATATTTATCTGAAAGGTGCCTGAAGGAGGGTTTGTCCTTAATGCAAGTTTCCCCCTTTACACTTCCAGATTCTAATTGTAATTATGCAATTACACAAATTATTGAGGTAGAACATTAAATAGAAATCACTTGAATAACTTTTACTCTTTTGGTTTTAGGTAGAGCTTGCAAAAGTTAGTTCAAATCAAGTTGGAAAAAATAATTAAGTTGGATGGGTAAGGCTTTTATAGAACCAGGAATATATCCAAATACTTACAGTCTACTTGGGAGTCTAAGTTAGAAACATGAAAAAGATTTTTAAAAAATACCTAAAAGTCAAGCTGAATGCAATAAATTTGACATGTTTTGATTTGAATTAAGAAGAGGATTTGTTGAAAGTAAAATTCAGGTTGAGCCTTAAACAGTATGACATGAAAAAATTATTTCTATTAAGAAAACAAACTATTTGTTTCTAACTGTCCCACCAGCCACATTCTAAGCACAGCGGATTCAGGTTGTTGGAGATGCTTTTCTTTCCTGGCCTTACACATATTTAAAATGAGGACTGAGGAATCAGTGAGGGAATACAAGATTGCTGTGCATAAGAAAGGCAGAAAGAGCTCAGAGGGCACTCAGAACTGGAACCAGAGCTATAGACGGCTCTGTGGGGTAAGGGCTGGGAGGCAGAGAGATGTAGTTAGGGTGCCTGGGACATGCAGTGTGCTCTCAGTAAATTCATTTGTGTGTTTAATGTTTACTGAGTATCTAGTATGTTCTAGGCACTGTGTTATGTGCTAGAAATATGGCAGGAAAGAAGAAAGAAATGAAGGAAGGAAGCCCTGTTTTCAGGGAGCTGATGTTCTAGCTGTGGGACAGAGATGCTGAACAAACAAACAAACAAATACGTGCATTGCTGTTAAGGAAAATAAGGCAAAGTCAAAAGACAGGAAGAGGCAGGTAAGGTGCTGTTTTAGACAGTGTTTTCAGGGGAGCTGTCTCTGATAAATTGCATTCAAGCAGAATTTTCAAAATATAACTCATGCAAATATAAAATGAAGTAAGATTACTAGATTAGATTTTAAAATGAGAAACGCTCTCTACTGCAATAAGAATAAACTTTGGGGTTATATTTTCCACTGTACAGAAAGATTTGCATCTTCATTGGACAAAAATATACGAGTTAGCCTGTGACTTCAATGTCCCAAATCTTTAAGCATCTGAACAGGTGACATTTGTTCAGAGACCTGAGTGATATCAAAAGCAAATAGGTGAGTAGATGAATAGTGAAGAGGGGAAGTACTGAGTGTCAAACTCCCTCCCATCTCTCTCCTACTCCATTCGCTGCAAAATATTCCCTTCTCATTGATATTTGGAGGAGTGGGTTCACTTTGAGGAAATGAAAGGAAATAGAGTCCTCTAGGTTGATGAATGATTATAGAGGATACCCTGGAGCTCAGCACATCTGGACATAAGATTAGGGAGGAAGGAACAGGGTGGGAAGGCCAGCAAAGACTCAGAGGTGAGGGCACTGGGAAAAGGGTGGGCCAGCAAGTAGCTGTGTTGACTGCAGAAGATTTCATGTACTGGTTGAAGAGACTCATCACTACTTCTCCTGTAAAAGGAAGAAAAACATAGTTATGAACTCTCGAGGGATAGTGTGAAAGGCAAGAGAATCCCTCTTCTGTCTTTCAAATCTACATCCTCAGCACGTTCTCCTGCTGTCTCCTGGTGCTTGGGTGGCTGCTGCTGTTACACCCACAGCCATTTCCTTTATCAGGGAGGAAAAACTTTTCCTAATCCACTGTCTATCCTCTCCCAACTTCTGCTGCATCTCACTGGCCAAAACTTGTGACCACCCTAGTGGCAAAGTAGGCTCAGAAAGTGATCTTTTTGATTTCTTAACTCCTTTATTGAAGGTGAACAAGGAAGAAGGGGGCGAGGAGTGGGAAAGGATGTTGGAGCTAGTAAACCTAGAGTATATGGGTTGTATTTCTTTTCTAATTCAGTCTTGAGGTCTCTCTCTGGGAGTGGTTATAAATATTAGCTCTTCCTTGATGGGGCTTGGATATTTACAGCATGGCTTCCATGGAATACTTCTTTATCCGGCAGACGGCCTAAATCCTAGGTGTCTGACCCATCACGGGGGTCCCTCTCACAGAAAGCTTGTTTATATTAGCAGGCACATTTGTGGCTCTTGTCTGCCCCATGTCTGGTTTATTCCAACCAAGACAGCCACTCTCTAGGACAGCCCTAACCAGGAAACAAGTCAGGTTTGGGTGCATAGTCAGGTGAGACACAGAGGAGGCAAACAAAACATATGAAACAACAGAAGCAGTTTTATTACTTACAGATCCATAAGAAGAGGACAGCATGCCTCATAGGACCGATGGGAAGGGAGACACACATGCTCAACCAGTGGGAGGGGGACGAGACAGAGAGAGGGACTTGTGGGCCAAAGCCTTCACTGTGGTCTGGGTGTTACCCAACCAGGTTTCTCTTGAAGAATTCTAATTGGCTGGCTTCAAAGTTCCCTGACATCCCACTGTGACTAAGAGGTGGTTACTGAGGCATATCTGCAAAGTATATGTGGGGTATAGGGTCAATTGGATGAAGCAAGTAGCTTGTACCTGATGGTTCGATAGGGAGGTGGTCACCACAGGTGGTCATACAAGGCAGATGTCTGGACTGACCACATAGAGGAAGTGGGAGGAGGCAGAGAACTAGAAACTATCCAGGGTGACTACGCCCTGATTCTAGTATGAGAAGGTTAAACCTGTCCTCAGAATGGATAGTGAGGCCTTTGATATGTTCTCCCACCTCTTCATCAAGCATATTGACAAATCCTACTTCACCAACTTGTCTTGCTGTAACCTCCCGGTAGGTTCGCCTTGCTCGCTGCCTAGATAGAGCCAATTTATCAGGACAGGAGAACTGCAACAGAGAAAGAATTCACACAGAGCCAGCTGTGTGGGGGCCAGTTTTATTATTACTCAAATCAGTCTCCTCCAGCATCAGTCAGAGTTTTTAAAGACAATTTGGTGGGTGGGGAGGGGCAGTAAGTCAGGCAGTGCTGATTGGTCAGGTCAGAGATGAGATTATGGGGCTTCACTGTCTTCTTGAACTGAGTCAGTTCCTGGGTGGGGGTCACAAGATTAGATGAGCCAGTTTATCATCTGGGTAGTGCCAGCGGATCCATCAAGTACAGCATCTACAAAACATCTCAAGAACGGATCTCAGGAGCAGTTTAGGGAGGGTCAGAATCTTGCCGCCTCCAGCTGCATGACTCCCAAACCATAATATCTAATCTTGTGGCTAATGTTGGCAGTCTAGACCCCAGGCAAGAAGGAGGTTTGTTTTGAGAAAGGGTTTTGTCTTTGTTTCAAACTGTAAATTATAAACTAATTTCCCCCCTTAGTTAGTTCAGCCTATGCCCAGGAATAAACAAGGACAGCATGGAGGTTAAGGACAAGATGGAGTTGGTTAAATTGGATCTCTTTCACTGTCTTAGTCATAATTTTGCAAAGGCAGTTTCACTGCTACCTGAATGATTTTCCTAACTTCTCCATCAATCTCCTGGAAGCCTTTCTCCTTAATCAATTTCTTCAACTCTGCCAGACACGTGGGAGCTTCTTCATCAGCAGATGTGGCCTCTCCAGTTACTTTTATGTTTTTCAGTCCAAACCTATTCCTCAATCTGTGTAGCTGTCCTTTACTTGCAGTAAATGGCTTGGTGTGCCTAATTTCAGGGGATCCCTTTCTGAAGTCTTCCCATAGGCTCAACACTTTCTGGCAAAACACACTGCGGTCAGTTGAAACACGTTTTCTATTCATGTCTCCCACCCACAAATGTAATGCCTTTTCCGTCTTTTGCTGTTGCACTTCAAACTACAAAAGTTATAGCCACAGTGCATGACAGGTGCTTAGTTAACTAGCAAGAATCTTTTTCCTTCTTCACAATTTCATGGATAATTTGTTCTTATAGATTTTGACAACCTCAGCATATGATTCTTTTTCTTCCACCTTTTCATTTAAAGAAGCACTTTATGGCTTCTCCTTGGCATATCCAAACTGTCAGCACCACAATTCCTGTGCTTTGCGGCCATTATGAAGTAAAATAAGGGTTACCTGAACATAAGCTGGTGTTATCTCCCATTATCGCTGCTGTACTACAGGTGCATCTGTTAACCAAGGCAGCTACTGAGTGGGTAATAGGTGGATACGGTACACAGCGGGGCTACAAAGAGATGATTCGCGTCCAGGGTGGGACACAGTGGATGGCCCGAGATTTAATCGGGCTACTCAGAACGCAGGCGGTTTGAAACTTAAGAACTGTTTAATTCTGGAGTTTTCCATTTAACATTTCTGAACCAAGGTTTGACCACAGGTAACTGACACTGCAGAAAGCATGAGGGGGGGAGACTACTGCATTAATATTAACATTTTCAAATATTACTTTTTGGTAATGAAGTGTGATTCAGGACCCTCCTTCTCAAAGATTAAACGAGATCACCAGGACCTCCGCCAGCTTCAGCAGCTTTGCACAACTCTGTCCTCGCAGCCTAGCCAATCAAAGCTACAGGTTGAGTGACGTCACTCTGCTGAAAGTCCTAGCTAATTCCCGTACTCCTTTTCTCCGCCCTGCACCTCTACTATTTGTTACAAGTGGCCAGCAGCCATTTTGGATTTGGGCGGAAATGAAAGTAAAACTGTGCTGTTAAAAGCTTAAAAATTCAAATCAAGACAAACTTGAGCATTCGACGAAAGCATCCAGAAAGGGGACATCTTGGTGGACTAACTAGACCACTAGAGCAGTGAGTGAAAAGCGGTGTCGTCACGGCGCCCACACTCAAGATGGCACCGGCCTGAGACTCACCTGTGCGGCCGCTCTACCTCGGTTCCTGGTTCGTTGGCCTCAGCGGTGGTGTCGGAGGGAGGAAGGCGGGCCTTCTGTCCCGTTTCCGGACCCGTCTCTATGGTGTGGGAGAAACCCGGCCCCCAGAAGATTGTGGGTGTAGTGGCCACAGCCTTACAGGCAGGCAGGGGTGGTTGGTGTCAACAGGGGGGCCAACAGGGGACCAGAGCCAAGACCCTCGGCCTCCTCCCCCGCCGCCCTCCCGCAGGTAACAGGGAGCCCTGCGCTGCGCCCCGAGTCCTTGCAGGACTGCGCTGTGGGGGAAGGGGCCGGGCGGGGAGGAGGCGGCGGGCACGCGCCCCGCTCGCGGGTCTGCGCTCTGGGTCCCGCGCAGGAGCGAGCTCGGCGCGGCGCCGGCTGCCGGTTGAGCTGTGCTCTCCGCTTCGGAGCACCCTCCCCTTGCTGATTGCGGGTCGCCCTGTAATCTGCGCTTCGCGGGCGACCCCCGCCGGGTGAGGCGTCCGCGGTCAGAGCTCTCCAAGGCAGCCGCGGAGTCGGTCCTCGCGGGGAGGTGTGGAAGGTGAGGGGCCAGCGAAGCAAGAGCGGAGCCCCGGCCCCTCAGTGACCCCGCGGGGTCGCGGCGAGCAGGGCGAGGGTGCTCGGCTGGGCGGGTCACTGTCCCGGGGCGGCAGTGCCCGAACCCGGGGGACTCCTGGGGGCGCGCCCGTCCTCGGGAAGGCGGCCTGATTCTTGATCCAAGACCAGTGCCCGGTCCCCCAAGGCCCAGCTGGCTCCTGTCTTGGCGTAGTGCTTTCTGTTTAGAATAAAGATGAAACATTTTTCGGAAGGGCATATTCAGGAATCCATGTGAAATTCTCGGAGTCAGATCTCGAATTTTGGGGGTCACTGTTACTGCTGTTTTAAGGACCCGTGTCCTTATAAAATGTAATATCTTGAGCTGAAATCATGATTATTTTGGTCCATGAAGACATAATTGTGTATTGCTTGTCAACTAGCAATGCTGGACTGAGTTCCGCAGAGGGGATATATACCTGAAACAGACGAAAGCGAAGGGCCGGAGTAATGTTGCCGCTGGATACCAGAATATCAGCCAGTACAGTGCGTTCTTAATACTCACAGTGCAAGCCATTATCTTCGGAACTTTCAGGCTCAGGGAGCCAGGACCAAGATAGTCTCCATTAATTGCTGGGAAAAGAAAATACTTGGTAGAAACATTTCCCTAGAGTACACGGGTTTCTTTGTTGAGTGTATGGGTTGCCCTTTGACCTAGACAAGGGTTTTTGTAATCTACAAGCGGTCCAGAAATTTCATGTGCTGCCCAAGTAGGCAAAAGAGTGGAGGGAGATTATTAAAGGGAAGACTGATGCATATTCAAGTCAGAGACTATCAACTCAGTGTTTTTTTTTTGAGACGGAGTCTCACTCTGTCGCCCAAGCTGGAGTGCAGTGGCCGGATCTCAGCTCACTGCAAGCTCCGCCTCCCGGGTTCACGCCATTCTTCTGCCTCAGCCTCCCGAGTAGCTGGGACTACAGGCGTCCGCCACCTCGCCCGGCTAGTTTTTTGTATTTTTTAGTAGAGACGGGGTTTCACCGTGTCAGCCAGGATGGTCTCGATCTCCTGACCTTGTGATCCACCCGCCTCGGCCTCCCAAAGTGCTGGGATTACAGGCTTGAGCCACTGAGCCAACTCAGTGTTTTTTTATTGAGTGGAGATGCTAAGTGCTACAAAATACCTATTCTGTGATACTAGGATATCCTTTTCTACCTTATTGTGACTTTTTAATTTCAAAGCTAATGAGCAAGATGTTGTGTTTTCCCCCTCCTCAAAACAACAGGAAAGCATTTTGGAAGGCCAACTGTTTTTCTTACATTTCAATAAATCAATTTTAGCTGAAATATCATTTTTAAAGCACTGGCGGGCATGGTGTAATCTCAGCAACTGGGGAAACTGAGGAGGGCGGGTAGCTTGAGACCAGGAGTTCCAGGTTACCGTGAGGTAGGATAGCGTCAATGCACTCCAGGCTAGCAACAACAGAACCAGACCCTATCTCTATTAAAAAAAAAAACTGTTCATATAACAGTATTGGTGCCTCTTTAGATGTATTAGTGTGAAGAATTACTGCTTCAAACATTCTCAAATTGCAATGATCAGCACACCTTTTTAATTTTCCCCCAATAAAGTTTGCACTGGGGACATAGAATATAGTCCTACCACTTTCAGTATTACACTGATGGTATCAGTGAATTTCTGTCAAAGTTAACATGCTTTCAAAACAAGAAAATGGCATCCTTTCCAGTTCTCTCAAGAAATTGAGTCGTCTCTTTTAAATTTTTAAGTGATATTTTTTGAAGTCTTAGACCTAAAATACACTAAAAAAATGAATTTTAACTACTTCTTAACGCTGTTATAACTTTGTTAATTACTTTATAGTGGAATTCATATAAAATCTAAGGTTAATAGCTATTGCAAGGTCAATATTCCCACAAGGAAGTATTTCGCTATTTAGAAATAAGTAAATTAAATGTCCCTTTCTTCTGCCTCTGGTGACTGCCATTCATCTAGCCAGAGCGCTGACCCTGAATCCTGGTGGCAGTCTTATCTTCTGGGAGGACTAGTATTAACACTAAATAAACAGCATGATTTCCTGCCAAGAAGATATTCATTTACATACAGTCCCTTATTCTCTGCTTTTCTCTTATTGTGTGTTGATTTTGGAAAGCTGTGTTTTGTGGCTAAGAGAGAGGAGGTCAGACTAGCTTCAGATACTTTCAAAGGAACACTTCTGTAACTCACTCTTCCAGTCTGGCTGGCTTTTCAGGCAGGAGTTGGAGACCAAGTAGAGTTTTCTGCCTGTGAAATGGCAATTAGTTTCAAAGAACATAGACCCATTCAAGCTACCTGAGGGAAAGGGGGCTGGTTATAAGCGTGTCAACGGGATGTTAGGGTATCTGGGTGGAATTGGATTTGAGGCTGGGCTTCTGGTAACCTTGAGATGGATAGTAGCAATGTGCCCCCTAAGTATGACTAAGCTACTGTCCCAGTGTTTGCTTTTTTAAATTTTCCTACCAATGGACTTCCTCCGTGCTTGACAAATTTCTGACTTCATGTGGCTTTGGTTTGCCATAGCTCCAACTCTACCTCATAGCATCCTTCTACCTTCAGCTGTGCTTCTAATAGGCAAAAATTGTTCTTAGTTCAAATTCTTGGGGGAGACAATGATCTGGCCAGTTTATCTCTTCACTCAGGCCATGAGACTGACGACTAATTTGTGAATTGACCGCCCTTTGGCCCAGGCTAGGTACCTGACAACATTAACTGTGCCCAAGAAGAGGTGGCAAGATCAAGTGCTAAGCATGAACCTCCCTACTCAGCAGGCGGTTGTGACCGTCTGGCCAGACTCCATCTCCAGAATCGAGGGATTAACATCGTTGCTTTTACCCGTGGTCCCACATAAAGTTTTTATTTGTAGTCCCAGTAGAAAGGTGAATGTTACCATAGTTGCCATACTTGGCATTTTTTTAGTCCTGTTTTTTGCTTCTCTGTCATTTTTAAAAAAGATACATTGCCAGGTAGGTAGGAATTCAGTGAATTTGTTACAAAGCAGATTTAGTTCTTACTCTCAGAAACAGTTTTAGATTTTGAAAAGCTTCAATTTTAGATAGCTTTAGACTTTATACATGTGTTTCTTATGTAACGATGGTTGTGGATCAGTAGGCATTTTAAATTTTGTTCTAGGCATGTGTTTTGAGCAGCATTACATACCCGGTGTAGAAGGTGTTGTATGGAACTTCACCGAAGTGGGGAAAAATTCCAAGTAGAGGGTCAGTGTGTAATGATTATTGAGTTTATATTTGTCCAAAGAATACAGATTTTTAAACAAATTTTTAAAGGCCTACATAGAATTATTGGCTGTATTTGTAGCAGTTTGCTTTCTACATTGCCAGAGTTAGTAAGAACTCTATTTTCTAATTTTTATATTATGGTAAAGCCACCACTGAAAACTGACTGCCACAGATTTTTCAGACATACGTTGTTTGGCCTATATAGGTTTAGAAAACATTTGATCCAACATTGAAAAATATGGAGATTTCCACAAAACTATTCAGGCTGTTGGTTCCTCATGATAAGTGGCATGATCTGACAGTTCTGAAACTGCAGTCTTGGTTGGAACTCTGTGATAGCCACTCTCTTCAGAATGAAAACCTCTCACAGTAGGTCCCAGGCACGCACAGTAGGTCCCTGTGCCAAGCTGCCAGTATTGCTGGGGTGCTGCGCGTCACCTGTTGTCACCCTGTGAGTTTGTATCCCTGTTGTCAAGAAAGATATGTTTATATTGTAGAAGATTTGGAAGGCGCAGGCAAGTGTGTGTGTATAAAATTACCTATAGTCTGACCTTCCACTGCAAACCTCTGTTAATGCTTCAACATATATTTTTCAAGTCTGTGTGTATATATGCATATATTTCTTTTTAAAACAACTTTGAGGTGTAATTGATATAGAATAAATGAAAAAAGTGTACAGTTCTATGTTTTGACATTTATAATCACCGATTGCCATCATTATAATCAAAATAATGAATATATCCATCTTCCCAAAATTTCCTCATACATCATGATAATCCTGTCTTCTCCCTTGGTCCCTGTAACCGTGCCCCTTCGCTAGGCAAGCACTGAAGTATTTTGTCATAGTTGCATTTGAATTCTGTGTATGTGTGGGCTTTTTTTTTTTTTTTTTTAGCGTTTGAGATATTTGAGATGATTGAGTTTTGTGTTTTCCCCTTTTTACTTGGGATAGCCTTGAAGAGTAGTGTGATCGTACTTTTTCTTATGTTTATTGTCATCTGTGTTTCTTCAATGAGCTGTTTTCCTTCCCATTGTTGTACTGGTGTTTTAGTGTTTTACTTGGTTTATATGAGCTCTTCATTTGTTAATATGTTTTTCATATTAACAATGTTTTTCAACATATTAACATTAAAACAGTGATTTTCATCATTGTTATAAGTATTCTCCAATTTGTATTGTTTTTCTTTATAATTTTAAGTTATTTTAGACATACAGAAGTTTTATTGTTCTTGAATAATAAAGTTTTACAACATTTTCCTTAGGATATACAAGTGAGTTAGGAAGTATGAATTGCTTTATTCTATTTTTGATTGCCTTTCCACTCTGAAAGTTTGTATGTGGTGGGGTTTGGGGAGGGACAGTAACTACATGTGACTACTTAGTAATGTGCATTTTCTCTAGAGTTGTTAGTTGTTAATTAACAACCATTGCTGGTAACTTGCTGAGCATTTACCATTTTTACTGTCAAACGTCCTAGTTACGAGGATCGAAGAAACTAGTAGTTTGGGGTGGCTATGTCTGGATATCTCTTGTTGATGTTGCAGATAGGGATTTAATGTTTGAAATTGTTTTCTATTTTCTTTTAGATCTGCTTGGCTTTGAGGAAGAGTGGCAGTACTGCCTCACTGCATAAGGGATGGGATCAGAGAACAGTGCTTTGAAGAGCTATACACTGAAAGAACCACCATTTATCTTACCCTCTGGACTTGCTGTTTATCCCGCTGTACTGCAAGATGGCAAATTTGCTTCAGTTTTTGTGTATAAGAGAGAAAATGAAGACAAGGTTAATAAAGCTGCCAAGGTACCATAATAGGTGACGACTTAATAGTTAGTACTTTTTACTATCTTGTTTTCTTTTAAAAAAATATGAAATTAGTAAAGGTCAAAAAAAGTAAGATCATAAGGAACAGTATTTTATTATTTATGTCCTTTCAAAACATTGCTCTTACTTCGTGGGCCTATCTTGTATTTGCATGACATGGTCAGGTACCATACTATAGCCAAAAAACATCATAAAACTCAGTATGATGGCTTTGGTTTTTTTGTTTTTTGAGACAGAGTCTCACGCTGTCTCCCAGGCTGGAGTGCAGTGGCGCCATCTCAGCTCACTGCAAGCTCCGCCTCCCGGGTTCACGCCACGATGGCTTTTATCATATTTTATTTTTCTGGTGAGAAAGTTAGGGAGACATTTTTATATAGCTAATATAAGATACAAGGAGCGATATAAGGAGTTAATCTTGTCTAGCAAAATTCTGTTAAGTATCGACAACATTCTGTAGGCTTCAGCTTCCTCCTTAGGGAAAAGATCCTTGTAGTTCATGCCTTATAATTGCTGCTCCAGGCAGAGGGTGCCAGTGCATTAGCATGCTGTCTGTCACACTCAGGTGACCCTGGCCTCTTATTAGAAAAAAATGATGTTACTGTGGAATATAAGTCAATAAAATAACCCCAATTGTCTTTTTGAATTGGGGAAAATGAAGGCGTTAGTTGATGCTTCTTTGGATAGCTAGTACTTCGGAAATTTAGCCATTCAGATATATCATCTTCTAAAAAGGAAAATGTAGTTGTATTAGCAAATTAATTCTCCAGTGTTTATTCTGGTAGGCATGCTATTTTCAGGTTGAACTTGAGATCTTGATTTTGTTAGAATTAAAATCTCTATTACCTTGAGTCCCTTAGTAATATCAACAGGTATGGAACATTGATTTCTATTTCATAGGACTCTAAATTGTTTCTACTTTTTAACATGGTTATAAAGGATTGTATTAGTAATGGAATTTTGGTCTTCCATTGGTCACAACAGTTATTTATTTGATGTTGTGTTTTTGATCAAGCATGAAATTGTTATATGATGATTCCTAAAGAAAAAGATGTGTAACAGTTCTCTGGAGATGCATTTCCTAGTAATGCATTGTGGTAAAAAGTATAGCTGGCTGTTTTATTGCTAGGTAATTTTGCTTTTTGGTAGAACCACATTTTGACCCTTTTTTACATCATCTAGATATGAAGAATTTTTTATTGTGATTTTACAAAAGACAAAATGCCTTACTTCGCTTTCTTGTTCTTACAGTTCATGTCTAACATGCCTGCTGTTATTTTTATCTAATAAGATTGTGCATATTGTTTTTTATAATAACTTAAACTGACTGTTATCAGCAAGGTACTAGAGATTTATCTTTCTTAGTTTTTTTTTCTGTATAAGATTTTTAAAAAATGGTGTTACCCTTTATGGTGCATGTACCAAGAAAATTGAATAACCTAGATCGAGTTTTTAAAGGAAAAAAACACAAAGTCCACTCTCCATTTTGGAGGACTTCTATGCTGAAGGAATTGCGAAGCTTGAGAGGGAAGACTTATTCCCCCTTAATATCCATAGATATCCTTTTAAGCCATGTCTGAGTCTTTGCACATAGTTCATCTTTGTCTCTTGGTAAGCCATTCTGTGGCTTTGAAAACCTCATATATGAATTTGGGAAATTTGAAATTGCAACAAAGTGATAACTTTAGATTCTCAGAATGTTTCTCGTAATCTTAAAAAACTAGGTCATAGTACTTGAGAAATGTATGGCATTCGATGTGTTAGATTTTAGGAATTTGATGTCCTAGGTATCTGACATACTAAAACAATATATTTAGCTTGCCTCACTTTCTCTAGAGTTTGGGTTGTTGGTCACACCTTTGGTAGTTTTAACGATTATTTCAAGCAGATATATAGTGTTTTCTGTGGCAGATGTTACTGGATAAAAATATACACTTTCTCCACTGTTACAAGTGAAAAACAGCAGTCATAGTACACCAAGATGAAATGCAAGTATAAGCTCTGGCCACAAAATAATATGAGAACTACTTAGTTCTATCTGACCATCTCATTTTATCTTGAATTCATCGGCTATAATTAACAGTATAATTTGCTAACTGATGATGATGACTCATATATGTAAGCCTATAAACAATGGTAAATTCTAAGCCCGTATTTGATGGCTGTAGTTTGCTGTAATCCAAGTGTTTAATTAGAGCTTTGTGGTAAGTTTATAAAAGCTTATAAAAATGATTCTTGAGTGTCTTTATGCCAGGAATCACATTGGACTATCTAGGAGTGGTATGTAGATGTTATATAAGTGCTCTATTTAGTATTGTTGGAGTCATTATGCTCTTCTCTATAATGGATTCAGGCTGTTGTGGAAGGGTTGGTCAACGTATTTAAGAATGCACATCGTGTGGGCATAACAAGAAATGGGAGAGATGATGGCTATGTCCGAAGGAGCTTGCATTCTAGTTGGGGAAAGCTGTTCTCCTCTTTCTCATACTGACTTTTTTTTTTTTTTTTTTTTGAGATGGAGTCTCACTCTGTCTCCCAGGCTAAAGTGCAGTGGTTCGATCTTGGCTCACTGCAACCTCTGCCTCCTGGATTCAAGTGATTCTCCTGCCTCAGCATCCTGAGTAGCTGGGATTACAGGCACGTGCCACCACACGCAGCTAATTTTGTTTTTAGTAGAGATGGGGTTTCACCATGTTGGCCAGGATGGTCTCGATCCCTTGACCTCGTGATCCGCTTGCCTCAGCCTCCCAAAGTACTGGGATTACAGGCGTGAACCATCGCACCTGGCCCATGGTTGACTTTTTAAGAAATTACTTTTTGCCCTTCATAATCAGAATGCAGTGCCCTTATGTGGCTCCTGGGCACTATCCACTCAGAAGAACTTCTGAAGTATCATTCATGCCTCAGATATGATGGACCCACCAGATGGAATGGCCAGCTACTTGCCCCCACCACACCTTTCAGACTTCACTCTCTCCTTTTTCCTTTAATGTTGATAACCATCCAACCTGCTATTCTAAACTAATTATCTGCCAAAATCTCTAGTCTGAGCTCCAGATCTATATTTTCACTTACCTATTGAACATTTCCACCTAAAAGTTTTATCAGTACCTCAAATGCAAGCTCTACACAATGGAATTCTTTATTCCTTTACCTTTCTGCGTTTTATTGTTAGTTTATGATCTAACCTTCAGATAGTGGACATTTACCAAAAAAAAAAAAAAGAAAGTATCTGCATTTTGTCTTAGATTTACATCTTCAGAGAAAAGGAATAATATTTTCCCTGAAGGTCCTTGTTCTCTAGTTTAGGCATCTTGGTCATTTTATTATGTTTACTTAACATATTTAACAGCATGAATTATGGCTTTGTCCCATCTAAAAGCCTGCAGGTGGATTTGGGCTGTAATGCTGAGTCAGTTAACTTTGTGTAGTTCTCAAAGTGAAATAGCAAATCAGAGGCAGAACAGCAATAACAAGTTAAGCCTCTGAGGCTTGAATGAATTCTCTGGATAACTGAATCATAACTGATTCCTGATAAATGGGAATCATTTATATTTAGGGATAGAATCTCATACTTAAGATCCCTGTTTGGGTGTAGATAAATATCAACAGTGATAAATTATATAATACTATTCCTATTTAACAGTAAAGGTCCTTACTCAGAATCCTCTTTCAGAGACCATGACCTAGGACAGTGAATGGGATGTAACAGGTATTCAATAACTTTGGGGAAAGTGCTTTCAAGACACTGTCATTCAAAAATAGTCATCTTTCTCTACTAGGGCAAGGGCCATTTATTTGTTCAACTGATTTTGATTGAAAAATATCCTAGTTACCCTTAGCAAGTATGTCTTGTTGCTATTCTTCAGAGCAGCAGAGGCTTGAATCAAAAAATGTTCTATTTGATTCTGAACTGCTAGCCTTCCCTGTGAATCTATATGCATAATTTATGCTTAATATTGAATGTACCAAAGGAGAGTGACAAATAAGATTCTTGCTGAGTGCCTTGTTCAGAAACATGCAGTGAGTCATTTCTTCCTCTCCTTTATTAAACAAACACGAACTCACTTTGGATCAAGACATTTTCTAGGCATGGTAGAGTAAAACAGTAAGCAGAAGAGAACATGAAAGATTTGGTTTGAAAATTATTTGAAATTCATTTGAAAATTACTTGAAATGATTCTTAAAATGAAAATATGAGGGAGGCTACATAATTTTATACAGAAGCCGTAGCTCAAAACACACTTGTAGGCCAGGCATGGTGGTTCACGCCTGTAAGCCCAGCACTTTGGGAGGCCGAGGTAGGTGGGTCACCTGAGGTCAGGAGTTTGAGACCAGCCTTGCCAACATGGTGAGACACCATCTCTACTAAAAACACGAAAATTAGCCAGGCATGGTGGTGGGTGCCTGTAATCCCAGCTATTTGAGAGGCTGAGGCAGAAGAATCATTTGAACCCGGGACACGAAGGGTGCAGTGAGCTGAGATCACGCCATTGCACTCTAGCCTGGGTAACAAGAGCTACACTCAGTCTCAAAAACAAAACAATAAAACACTTGTAAAAAATTATTCCCAGTAAACTTAACTGATTTAACCAACCTGCTAACACAATTTTTGGTTTATCAGGATCTTTGCTGTATTTATTAATTTGTAATTGCTACCTAGAGAAATTTTTTCTTCAATATTTTCTTAATTAGTTTTTATTAAACTAACTCAAGGGAAGGTAACAACTTTCTTCCTAAGAATAAATAAATAAACCTTTTTGGAGCTATTCCTAGAGTTGGCAAAATTTGAGATTATTATAAGAAAATAAAAGACATTGGAGGCTGGGCAGGGTGGCTCACACCTGTAATCCCAGCTTTTTGGGAAGCTGAGGCAGGCAGATCACAAGCTCAGGAGTTCAAGACCAGCTTGGCCAACATAGTGAAATCCCATCTCTACTAAAAATACAAAACAATTAGCTGGGCGTGGTGGCGCGCGCCTATAGTCCCAGCTGCTTGGGAGGCTGAGGCAGGAGAATCAGTTGAACCCGGGAGGCAGAGGTTGCAGTGAGCCAAGATTGTGCCACTGCACTCCAGCCTGGGTGACATAGCGAGACTCTGTCTCAAAAAAAAAAAAAAAGGTAATTGGAGAAACCAACCCACTGAGATGATTTTCCTGTGACCCTGCCTGGAAGTAGTTTAATAGAACTTTGAGGTATCTGATACAAAAACTGTACCAATGCAGGGTATGGATTCTTATACTGGCCCATAGTCTTCCAAGAAGGTGTTTGGAATGTTCAGTACTCACTGTTTATTTGTGAAAATGGCACCACCTGGTAATATCTTGAGGGTTATCTTCCAAATGAAATATTTTATCACTCTCCTCCCAATATGACTGCTTTACAGGGCTTCCTCAGTGATTGTATCGGGTAGACCTTAGAGCTTTAATATCATGACATTTCTTTCAGAAATTCATGGTTTGTAAGGAAAACCGCCCTTCTAGCAGTTTCTTTTTGCTGTAATTAAACGATAAAATTATTCAATGTTGGAGGAATTTTGGACTGTGGATCTCCTGTTACTCATGTTAAAATTTTCAAAATATGCTGCATGGGTGGGGATTGGAAAGTCAGGATCTGATAGAGCTGTTCCAGGACCATCTAGAGAAGATATTCCACAGATTTAACCTCCCTTGTTCAGACACAAAATTGTTTCATGCTTGTCATTTCATCTGTGTCTAGTGTCTGCTTAGAAAGTAGGACAAAGAAACCAGGGCAGGAAGCAGGAATATTCCATTGTAGGGATTTCTAAAAGTTGGGGTATCCATACCCAGCAAGTTGTGATAAAAGTTTAAAAGATGTTTAAATGTTTTATTTTTATTTTATTTATTTAGATAGGGTCTAGCTCTGTTGCCAACGCTGGAGTGCAGTGACTTGATCATGGCTCATTACAGCCTGGACCTCTCCAGCTCAAGCGATCCTCCAACCTCAGTCTCCTGAGTAGCGGGGACCACAGGTGGGCACCGCCATGCCCAGCTAATTTTTGTATTTTTTTGTAGAGATGAGGTTTCGCCATGTTGCCCAAGCTGGTCTTGAATCCCTGGGCTCAAGTGATCCACCCGCCTCAGCTTCCCAAAGTGCTGGGATTTCAGGGGAAAGCCACGGCGCCCAGCATAAACATTTTCAAAGGGAGTAAATAAGAAGTAAAAAGGTAAAATGTAAGAAAGCAGAATAAACAAAATTAAAATACTTTGTAAATATGTTTTATATTCATTGATGATCTGTGGCAGAGGTGAGCAAACTTACGCCCAGATTAGCTAAGAATGGTTTCTACTTTTTTTTTTCTGAGACAGAGTCTCGCTCTGTCGTCCAGGCTGGAGTGCAGTGGCCGGATCTCAGCTCACTGCAAGCTCTGCCTCCCGGGTTTACGCCATTCTCCTGCCTCAGCCTCCCGAGTAGCTGGGACTACAGGCGCCCGCCACCTCGCCTGGCTAGTTTTTTGTATTTTAGTAGAGACGGGGTTTCACCGTGTTAGCCAGGATGGTCTCGATCTCCTGCCCTCGTGATCCGCCCGCCTCGGCCTTCCAAAGGTGTGGGATTTCAGGCTTGAGGCCCCGGCCCGGGGTTTTTTTTTTTTTTTTTTTTTTTGAGAAGGAGTCTCGCTCTGTCACCCAGGCTGGAGTGCAGTGGCGCTATCTCGGCTCACTGCAAGCTCCGCCTCCGGGGTTCACGCCATTCTCCTGGGTTCACACAATCCTCCTGGGTTCACGCCATCCTCCTGGATGCTGGTGATGATGTGGAGAAAGGGGAATCCTCATATACTGTTGGCGGGAATGTAAATTAGTATAGCCACTACAGAAAACTGTCTGGAGGTTCCTCAAAACACTAAAAGCAGAACTACCCAATGATTCAGCAATTCCACTACTGGGTGTGTATCCAAAATAAAGGAAATCAATATAAAAAAGAGATATTTGCCCTCTTATATTTATTGCAGTATTATTCACAATAGCCAAAATGTGAAATCAACCTAAGTGTCCATTGGTGGATGAATGGATAAGGAAAATGTGGTGTATATATATGATGGAATACTGTTTAGCCATAAAAAGAATGAAATCCCATCATTTGCAATAACATCTTAGGACCTAGAGGACATTATGTTAAGTCAGGTGTCCCCAACTCCTAGGCTGCAGATTGGTACCGGTTCTGGGAACTGGATTGCACAGCAGGAGGTGAGCAGTGCTGCGCACGCAAGCATTACCATCTGAGTTCTGCCTCTTGTCAGATCAGCAGCAACATTAGATTCTTATAGGAGCAGGAACCCTGTTGTGAACTTTGTATGCAAGGGATCTAGGTTGTGCACTTCTGATGACAATCTAACTAATGCCTGATGATTTAAGGTAGAACAGTCTCGTCCCGAAATAATCCCCCCTCCCCTGGTCCGTGAAAAAATTGTGTTCCATGAAACTGGTCCCTAGTGTCAGAAAGGTTGGGGACCACTGCGTTAAGTGATGTAAATCAGGCACAGAAAGACACACGCTGAAAGATGTCACTCATGTGGAATCTAAAACAGTTGATCTCATACGAGTTGAGAGTAGATTGGTGGTTACCAGAGGCCAGGAAGGGGATTGTAGGGGATGAAGAGAGGTTGATTAATGGGTACAAATACACAGTTAGAAGATACAAGATAGAAGATGTAAGATCTAGTGTTTGATAGGTCAGCAGGATGACTAGTTTACAATAATCAATTGTATATTTTTACATAACTAGAAGAGAATAATTCTCATGTTTCTAGCATAAAGAAAAGACAAATGTTTAAGGTGATGGATATCCCAATTATATTGATTAGATCTTTACAAATATTATGAAGGTACTAAAATCACAGGTACTCCCCCTAAATATGCGTATCTATTATCAATTTTTTAATTTAAGAAAATTAAAAATAAATAGGGCAAAAAATAGTCTACTGTGGTTAATATTGTACCATGTCCACATGTCACATAAAATGTAGAAGCCTTGTAGTGTAGGTATCTTCAACCTCCCATCCCTACTGTTCTTTGTTACACACATATTAACTGTACATTCATTCATACACATTGAAAACCTCACCAGGAATTATTAAAATATCTGCTTTAAGTAGTGATTAAATAATTGAAGAGGTAAAAATGTGGCCTTCACCTGGGCACGATGGCTCACGCCTGTAATCCCAACACTTTGGGAGGCTGAGGCAGGTGGATTGCCCGAGGTCAGGAGTTCAAGACCAGCCTGGCCAACATGGTGAAACCCTGTCTCTACTAAAAATACAAAAATTACCTGGGCATAGTGGTGCAAGCCTATAGTACCAGCTACTCGGGAGGCTGAGGCAGGAGAATCGCTTGAACCGGGAGACGGAGGTTGCAGTGAGCTGAGATTGCGCCACTGCACTCCAACCTAGGCGACAGAGTGAGACCCTATCTCAAAAAAGAAGAAGGAAACAAAAAAAGCCTTCATATTTATTGTAATATTTACCATTTCTCGTGCTGCTCCTTCATTCCTGAAAATTCAGGTTTCCCTTTGGTATCATTTTTTCTTCCATTTGTAGAACCTCCATGAGCATTTTTTAAATAGCAGGTCTTCTGGCAAGAAATTTTCTTTTTGTCACCAAAAGTGCTTTTATTTTGCCTTTGTCTCTGAAGGTTACTTTTGCTTAGACACAGTATTCCAAGCTGATAGTTTTTTCTTTCAGCATTTTAAACGTTTCATTGTTTCTTGCCCTCCATGTTTCCTGATGAGAAATCTGCAGTTGTTTAAATCATCATTCTCCTCCATATAATGTGTTTCCTTTAGCTGCTTCCAAGATTTTTTTATCTTTGATATTTAGCAGTTTGATGGTAATATGTTTAAGTGTGCTTTTAAAAAATTTTATCTTGTTTTATATTCACTGAAATTCTTAAGTCTGTAAACCTAAGTATTTAGCCAAATTTAAATTTTCATCCATTGTATTTTTTATGCCCCAATTTTTTTCTTTTCTCTTTTTGGGACTTCAGTTATATTTATTTGACCTTTTGTTATTGTCACAGGTTTCTGAGGCTCTGGTCTCCTTTTTTTTCTTTCTTAATTTTTCTTTATGAGACGGGGGTTTCACTGTGTTGCCCAGGCTGGTCTCAAACTCCTGGGCTGAAGTAATCCTCCTGCACTGGCCTCCCAAAGTGCTGGGATTACAGGTTTGAGCCACCACACCTGGCCCCTCTGATCATTTTTTAAAAATATTTTTTATTCTTCAGATTGGTTACTATTTTCAAGTTTACTGATTCTTTATTCTGTCCTATCCATTCTGTTAATGAGTCTATACATTAATTTTTTATTTTCAATCTTTTTTTCTTTTGGAAATTTGTATCTTTCTATTTATTTTATGACTTTTCCTTTATCTCTAGGAGGATGATTATAATAGCTGCTTTAAATTATTTCTGGTCATTCTAATATCTGAAGGCCCTTGAGGTGGTGTTTATTGGTTGTCTTTTCCATTGAGAATGTGTTACATTTTTATGGTTCTTTGTATGTTGAGTAGTTTGGGGGTGCATCCTGGACATTTTGAATGTGACGTCACATAACTCTTTGTTCTGTTATAATCCTTTGGAAAATGTTGATGTTTTTTATTTAGCAGGCAGCTAATTTAAGTTCAGGCCTCAAGTTTTTGAACTACTTCCTCTTACTCTTCCTGTGAATAGTATTTGCAATCTGTCTTTCTCAAAAGTTTGCTGGTTTGGGTCTATCCTGCGGATGCTTGCTTCTGAGAATTTGTGGGTATGTGAAAAATCAGGGCATCTCTCCAGCTGTCTCCTCTCTGGGATATCCTCCTCATACTCGCCTTCCTGTTCTTTTCTATCATTCTTTCAGCCAGAAAGATGGTAAAGTTTTTATTGGACTTTTAGCACCTTTGTTACACTGCTTTGCAACTGGGGCCTGTCTCCATGCATAGCTGTGAGATGGGGAAAATTTCCCCAAACCAAGAGACTTACCCCCATTGGTGTCGCTTCTTCAGGTTTGACTCCCCTCCATAATCTGCTTGCATTTGCTTACTTTTTGGGATTTCAGTTATTTCTGGCACTTTGTTTAGTTGATAGCAGTAATCGTTGAGAGATCTGGGCTCTTATGAGGCTTACACTACCATAATGGAACTGTAAATTTCTGTAGAGTCATTTAAATGTTAGTAAATTGAATGATGTCAGAACAAGTCATAGATCTTTGCCTTATGTGAAATTTAGCGGGTAGGGAGGAAGGTAGGGCACTCAAAAGAGCCTTAACTGCAAGTATACATTTTCTGATTTCTCCCATAATGTATATGAAACTATAATCTGGTTTGGGGTCATTAACTTCAGCTCTTCTGTTTGTATTTTTAAAGCATTTGAAGACACTTCGTCACCCTTGCTTGCTAAGATTTTTATCTTGTACTGTGGAAGCGGATGGCATTCATCTTGTCACTGAGCGAGTACAGCCCCTGGAAGTGGCTTTGGAAACACTGTCTTCTGCAGAGGTCTGTGCTGGGATCTATGACGTATTGCTGGCTCTTATCTTTCTTCATGACAGAGTAAGTAACCTGTATAGTCTGCCTCACAGACTTTGATGTAGATGGGGGTAGGGGGATGATGTGTGTGGTAATACTTACAAATTATGGTATGTATAGAAATTGTAAGTTAGTGTTATTATTAGAAAACTTCCTGAGAAAAAACAGCACGTTGGAAGGCACAAGAGGTGCAATAGATAAAGGTTTTATTGAATGCACAACTAGTTCTGTGTCCCTGGACAGTTATTTTTAGAATTTTATTTTAGTTTACTATAGTCTGCCTCTAGTTTTGGATAATTTTTGCCTAAAAATAGCTACAGCTGGCATGAGTTATTAAAACAAAGAAAAGGTGTAATATCAGTGCTGCCTTAGACTAAAGTTCCCATTTGTTTTCAGGAGTTGTGTCCCATTTTAGATTTTGAAGAAAGAAATGACCATTTCTTAGGAAAAGGCAGAATATATACATATCCTTTCCCATTTGAGTAGTTGGGGCCAATTGAGAGACAGCCTCTTAACATTCTGTGGTGTAACCAGTGTGCTTGACTCTCTGACGACGTTTGCTATTACTAGAAGATGGTGGTTCCTAGGTTTACTTCTGGTCTGTTTCTTGACAGTATTACTGTTTTCTTAATGGTATTTGCATTCTGAAGCATTAAGGTCTTTGGCAGTCCACCAAGATTAAAAAATACCAAGCACAGGTTAGAAACACTTGGACTTGACTCATCTTTATGTATGTTTTTAAATTTTTTCTATTAATTTGAGACACAGTCTCCAAATATCATATTGGGTTTATAGTCTCTTAAAAGTATGTTTACAAGGTCACATGATAATGAGAATTATTAATGGTTCAATGGGGAGAAATATCTTCTTTGTTGACAAAAGTGCATACACATGGTTAAAAAGTTTGTACACTCTGTGGGTGAGGTGTCCCTCTCCCATCCTTGAATCCGGTGCCCTAATTCCTCTCTTCAGAGGCAATGATGGTGACTCGTGTATTATTCCAGAGATGTTTTTTGTGCATATGAAACAAATATCTAGTGTGTAAACTTCTTCACTTTCATTTTTTTCTCAAATGGAAATATACTATACACACTATTCTAAACCTTCCTTTAAAAAATATTGATCCTTTGGAGTATTCTCTATAAAAATATTTACATATGTGATGTATTGGGTAGAATATTTAAACTGCTCTTTTGGCCAGGTGCAATGGCTCACACCTGTAATCCCAGCACTTTGGGAGGCTGAGGTAGGCAGATTGCTTGAGCCCAGGAGTTTGAGACCAGCCTGGGCAACATGGCAAGACCCTATCTCTACAAAAACATTATAAAAAATGAGCCAGGCATGGTGGCACATGCCTGTAGTCCCCCCTACTCGGGAGGCTGAGGTGGGAGGATTGCTTGAGCCCAGGAGATCAAGGCTGCAGTGAGCTGTGATCATGCCACTACACTCCAACCTGAGCAACAGAGACCCTGTAATAAATACATACATACATTACATACATACATAATAACTTTAAACGTACTTTTTTGTCTACTGAAATGATTTTTGGTTTGGGGAAAAATAATACCTGAATCCTGTTCTTATTTTCTCCCTTTCTCTTATTTGACTGTACTGTTTTTACAGTTTTAAAATGGGCTCTTTTGTGGTCTGTGGGATATTTTCTGGTGGTCCTTATCATTCCATTTTCCTCTTCTTCAGGCAGAATTTTTTTAATGCCTACTGACAAGATTTCAGGTGAAGTGGATCTGGGTTCGTGATAGAATGTAGGTGAGAAAGAATCTAGAGAAGAAAATTAATAAAATAACTTATGTGAGCAAAGATATATTTTATCTTTAAAGGCATTGGAAGTAAATAATATAGGCTATACAGACTTGTAAATTTATGTTTAAGAACATGTGTATCTCCTGACTCCCACAGAAATGGGGAGATGACTGTGTGCACTGGCTTTAATGTGTTTATTAACCTGCCACATGAGGCAGGGGGAGATAACAAAAGCCCTTCCCTTCCATTTTTCCTTTTATCTAACTTCATTCAATTTGTTGTTTCTTAAAGTCATAGTTCCATTTATCATGCCACAAGTGGGAAGGCTTGCCATAATTTTTTTGGTGATTAGTATTTGGTTTTTTAAAATAAAGATTGTGAGAGATGGAGAAAAACATTTTTTTAAATAAATTTCTATTTCAGATCCTAGAGTGGCACTCTTCCTTCTGTTCTTTTTTTTTTCCAGGGACAATTAACACACAATAATGTCTGTTTATCATCTGTGTTTGTGAGTGAAGATGGGCACTGGAAACTAGGAGCAATGGAAACTGTTTGCAAAATTTCTCAGGCCACACCAGAGGTAAGCCAGGGGACAGCCCCCCTTCCTTACTTGGTTTTTAATAGCGTCTTAGTATGTGGTTCTTGCCTAGGCACTTTCCTTCAGTGTTAGTTTGGTCTTTAGAGACTTGAATTTTTTTCAGTGCCCTCATTTATAGAATTGTAGCATTTTGTTCCTCAGAGGCAGTAGGGGTCATGTATCCTTTCTCCTTATTTTATAAATGAACCTGAGACTGAGAGAGGTAAAATGTTTTGTTCAGATATTTTAGTTAAATGCCCCTCCCTCTGCCCCATAGTACCTTGTACTTACTTTGATCATACCACTTGATAGTGAAATTACCTTTATGTATCTGTCTTGTATTCCAGTGGTTGGGCTCTTAAGGGTGTGAGTCTCTTATCATTATACCTCTACCTAGAATAGTGCCTGGCACATAATAGTTACTCAGAAAATGTTCTTTGAACAATTGTCCGAGTTGCCCAAATTCATACATGGTATCTTAGTAGCTGGACTTAGGACCTGTGCATCTTAACTCCTAGTGGACTGTGTTGTTGCTGACGTAGTATTCCTTATACTTTTGTCTGCATGTTTCCCTCCCAGGTTGATGAACCTTTCTGTTTTCTGTTTTGTGTGTTCTCTTCACATTTTGCATGTTGCCATTGCATTCACTCTTCCTTACAGAAAAAATCCCTACGGAATTTTAATATCCCTACGGAAATGGTGACTCACTGTTGACTTACTGTTTCAGTCTAATTTCCCCTGTTCTCTTTTGTGCTGCTTCCACACTTAACTTGGGGCCATGTCTAACGTGCACCTTCATGGGTTCTTGCTCAGTTCAAATGCTCTACCACAAAGACATCTCTCTGGTTATTCTGCCCATACTGATGTCTTTTTTCCCTGAATTTACCTTTTGTGTACTTCATATAATAGCATGTAATCCTTTCTGTGCTGTTTATTCCAAATTCTTTGCCTTGGGATATAAGGGCCTTCACAGTCTTTCTCCAGCCTACCTTCAGCCTCATTTACCATTTAGGTTTTTTAGGGGAGTGCTGGGGAACGGAATTTCCCTCTGTCACCCAGGCTGCAGTGCAGTGGTGTGATCTCGGCTCACTGCAACCTCTGCCTCCCTGGCTCAAGTGATCCTCCCACCTCAGCCTCCTAAGTAGCTGGGACCACAGGTGCACACCACCATACCTGGTTAATTTTTTATATTTTTGATAGAGATGAGGTTTTGCCATGTTGCCGAGGCTGGTCTCAAATTCCTGACCTCAGGTTATCTGCCCACCTTAGCCTCCCAAAGTGCTGGGATTACAGATGTGAGCCACGGAGCCTGGCCTCACTCAAGAGTTCTTGAGCTGTAGTCTGGTTACATCTTGTTCCATGTAGTTCAGCTGTGTCCCTACATATGCCTTCTTCCTTCACACTCTTCTTCTTTGTAGGCCATTCTGTTGCTGGAATGCATTTCTTCTCCTTGGCTTCTGGAAAATGTAAACTCATCTAAGATCTGGCTTCAGTCTCCTTTCTGTGACTTCTTCCCCTAGGCACTCCCCTACCCAACAAAATTAGTCACCCCGGTGCTTCCAGGGCACTCAGCACGTTTATGGAGATTCTTAGTTTACATTCTAGGTTGTGAGCACCTGGTTGGGGGCAGAACTTTATTGCATTCATCTTGTATTCTTAGTGCTCTCAATGATGTTCGGGACATATAAGCTCTTCAAAAATAATCTTCGAAACTAGTAAATTAACATACTTATTCTGTGGATGTTGGTTTTGTCTCCATAGCTAAGGTTCTCAACTTTCTAATCTCGTGTGGTAGCAAGACTTAAGGTTCATTTGATTTAGTGAGATTAATGACAGATTTGTTCTGTGCTAGAAAAACCTTCTTATTGTTAATATCTAAGCAGGAAGAGAAAGAAGTGTTCTAATTTCCATATAAGGAAATCAGATGCACAGATGCCTCTGAACAGCAGAGCGTGTCTGTTAAACCAGATGAAGGGGAGAGGAAAAGGAACTACCATTTATTACTATGTCTTGTGCTGTGCTAGGTACTTCATTTGCATTTTTTAAATTAGGAGCATTTTAAATTTGTGCATCTAATGTGTGGCATTGATTTGAAGGTTTAATTGCTGCTGTTTGCATTGCTCATTGCTTATGTTACCTGATGTAAGAGATTAGTTTACCAAACATATGTATGAATCATTTTCTTTAATTTATTTCTCTGTCTAGTTTCTGAAGAGCATTCAGTCAATAAGAGACCCAGCATCTATCCCTCCTGAAGAGATGGTAAGATGATATACTTCACATGTAATGAAGGCACCTTTGTGTAACTAAGTATGAAATTTTAAAAAACTTTCCTCTGCTTATTCCTTTCTTTACTGAGTTATAGGTGCCTCATAATTCCTCTGGCCTTAAAGCTTTCTAAGGTTAATCTTATTGCCACAGCCAGGGAACCAGCTTAAATTTTTTTGTCACATAAACACCTATGATATGAGGTAGAGATACCTCAGTGTGAACAGACTATTATGCCCATTTCACGATAAGTAGTTGTATTAGTCTGTTTTCATGCTGCTGATAAAGACATACCTGAGACTGGACAATTTATAAAAGAAAGAGGTTTATTGGACTTACAGTTCCATGTTGCTGGGGAGGCCTCACAATCATGGCAGAAGGTGAAAGGCACTTCTCACATGGCAGCAGACAAGAGAAGAGAGCTTGTGCAAGGAAATTCCCTTTTTTAAAACCATCAAGTCTTATGAGACTTACTGACTATTACCAGAAGAATGCAGGGAAGATCTACCTCCATAATTTAATCACCTTCTACTGGGTTCCTCCCCACAACACATGGGAATTGTGGGAGTTACAATCCAAGATGAGAGTCACAGGCAAACCACATCATTCCTCCCCTGGCCCCTCCCCAATCTCATGTCCTCACATTTCAAAACCAATCATGTCTTCCCAACAGTCCCCCAAAGTCTTCAGTCATTTCATCATTAACTCAAAAGTCAGTAGTCCAACATCTCATCTGAGACAAGGCAAGTCCCTTCCACCTATGAGCCTGTAAAATCACAAGCAAGTTAGTTACTTCCTAGATACAATGGGGGTACAGGCATTGGGTAAATACAGCCATTCCTAATGGGAGAAATTGGCCAAAGGGGCTACAGGCCCTATGCAAGTCTGAAATCCAATGGGGCAGTCAAATCTTAAAGCTCCAAAATGGGCTCTCCTTTGACTCTATGTCTCGCATCCGGGTCATGCTGATGCAAGAGGTGGGTTCCCATGGTCTTGGGCAGCTTCTACCCCTGTGGCTCTGCAGGGTACAGTTTCCCTCCTGGCTGCTTTCACAGGCTGGTCTTGAATGTCTGCAGCTTTTTCAGGCACACGGTGCAAGCTGTCAGTGGATCTACCATTCTGGGATCTGGAGGATGCTGGCCCCTTTCTCACAGCTCCATTAGGTGGTGCCCCAGTAGGAACTCTGTGTGGGGGCTCCATCCCCACATTTCCTTTTCACACTGCCCTAGTAGAGGTTCTCCATAAGGGCCCTGCCCCTGCAGCAAACTTCTGCCTGGGCATCCAGGCATTTCCTTACATCTTCTGAAATCTAGGTGGAGGTTCCCAAACCCCAATTCTTGACTTGTGTGCACTTGTAGGCTCAACACCACGTGGAAGCTGCCAAGGCTTGGAGCTTGCACCCTCTGAAGCCACATCCCGAGCTCTACGTTGGCCCATTTCTGCACGGCTAGAGCGGCTGAGATGCAGGGCACCAAGTCCCTAGGCTTTACACAGCACGGGCACCCTGGGCCTGGCCCGTGAAACCACTTTTTCCTCCTAGGCCTACAGGCCTGTGATGGGAGGGGCTGCCGTGAAGATCTCTGACATGCCCTGGAGACATTTTCCCCATTGTCTTGGGGATTAACATTTGGCCCCTCATTACTTATGCAAACTTCTGCAGCCGGCATGAATTTCACCTGAGATCTTCTTTTCTATTGCATTGTCAGGCTGCAAACTTCTCAAACTTTTATGCTGTGTTTTCCTTTTAAAACTGAATGCCTTTAACAGCACCCAAGTCACCTCTTGAATGCTTTGCTGCTTAGAAATTTCTTCCACCCAATACCCTAAATCATCTCTTTTAAGTTCAAAGTTCCACAGTTCTTTAGGGCAGGGGCAAAGTGCCACCAGTCTCTGCTAAAACATAACAAAGGTCACGTTTGCTCCAGTTCCCAATAAGTTCCTCATCTCCATCTGAGACCACCTCAGCCTGGACCTTATTGTTTATATCACTAGCAGCATTTTTGTCAAAGCCATTCAACAAGTCTCTAGGAAGTTCCAAACTTTTCCACATTTCCTGTCTTCTTCTGAACCCTCCAAACTGTTCCAGCCTCTGCCAGTTACCCAGTTCCAAAGTCTCTTCCACATTTTCGGGTATCTTTTCAGTAACACCCCCCTCTACTGGTAACAGTTTACTATATTAATCCGTTTTCATGCTGCTGATGAAGACATACCCAAGACTGGGCAATTTACAAAAGAAAGAGGTTCATTGGACTTACACTTCCACGTGGCTGGGGAGGCCTCACAATCATGGCAGAAAGTGAAAGGCACGTCTCACCTGGTGGCAGACAAGAGAGCTTGTGCAGGGAAACTCCCCTTTTTAAAACCATTAGATCTTGTGAGGCTCATTCACTATCATGAGAACAGGGCAGGAAAGACCTGCCCCCATAATTCAGTCACCTCCCACTGGTTCTTCCCAGGACATGTGGGAATTGTGGGAGTTATAATTCAAGATGAGATTTGGGTGGGGAAACAGTGAAACCATTATCAGTAGTTGTACTTTCCTGGAATCCATAATAATTGTGGAAGCAGAAGCCCTAGGTCCTTTCTTGTATGTCACCCAAACCATTCATCTATCTCTAGCTGTCCATTACTTAGGATTTCAAGATGCACAGGAGAATGATTATTAACATTAGGGTGCTGGCAAAGAAATATTCTGTTTACCAATAAATTCAAAAGCAGATGCTCCCTCTGTAAATTTGTTCTTATAGCCACTGTAAATAAACAATTCCCAAAGATATATTTAGTGTGCTTTACAGGAAATATGAACTCAACTATAAACTTAAGTGTAGACCTAAGACTTGAAATAAATCAGATTTATCCAAATCAGTATTTTTTATACACACACACACACACACACACACACACACACACTAGTGTTTTTAAAATTGGTGATTTGTGGGTTTTAAGTCAATTTAGGGGGTCCTGACTAGCATTTTACAAAAAAATAGAATAAAAGATGTCCTTGGGCATCTTGGATAGTAAGGCTAAGCACTGTTTTATGAAACTTTTGTTTCCATTATGTGTGTATTTATGCACATGTATGTGTAGTAGGTCACGATATAAGACATATTCTTTACCATGGGTTGCAGTGAAAATATTTTTAAAAGCCACCGACATGTGCCATGCTCTGACCTTTTTAAAAATTTTTGCCCATTTTAATGTTTTAAAATCTTCCACAAATTCTATTCACTAATAGTGTTAAGGACCTATACATTCATTTATGTGTGGTATTCTGAAGACAGATTTGAGTATAATAAATACAAACATGGGAGAAAGTGCTTCAGAGCAAATTAGAAATGGCTTATAAGGCAGATCCTGTAGTTTTAATTGTCTTTACTGCTTTTAGTCTCCAGAATTCACAACTCTCCCAGAGTGTCATGGACATGCCCGGGATGCCTTTTCATTTGGAACATTGGTGGAAAGTTTGCTCACAATCTTAAATGAACAGGGTGAGTTAGAGTTATACTACTGCATCTGTAGAATAAGTAGGAAAATCATCCATGGTCTGTTCTCTGTGGAATTCAAAGGACTATAGTCTTTGAGCATAGTAAGGAATCTTCTGCTTACCAGGTAACTTTTTTAGGGCAGATATTAAGAACAGTAGGGAAAGAAGCTTTGGGTTTCATTCGTTTGCATTCGTGTGAAAAGAATTTTAAGTAAGAAGCACTTTGAACTATGGCTGTCAGTATCATGTGTGATTATCTTATTAATTGGTAATAGTACTTAAGCGGTCTAAATGTAGACTGTATTCCTTATTGAACCAGCCAATAAGTACATAACTATCATTAATGATTTATATGTAATAATCTGAATAATAGGGTAAAATTCATAATTTTTTGTTAAATTGGGCTTAACATTTCTCTATTCTTTCAAAGCTCATTTGATTTATTTTCCTATTACTTTAATTTACTCTTCACTTTTTTCTTTCATTGTCTCTTAAAGCTCAGGCTACTAAGGACATTGTTTTCTCCTCTCTTCTGTGTTCTCTAATTGCATGCTTGGCAGCTGCTTCACTCTCCTGTGCCCACTTTAGGACTTTAATTTTCCACTCATTGAGTTTACCGAGGCATGTGTCACAGTAGGCCCCTTACTGGCCTACATCTCACATAGCTCAAGCTTTGTGCCAGTTCTAATGCAGTTTGTTCTGCCAGGCTTATGCAGTGTTCTGATTCAGCTGTCAGCTCTAAATTGTCCCATCCCAAATACTTGAGAATTAAACCCTAAGGCCCAAAGGCATCCACTGTGTATAATGAACTAACTATTCTGTGTATTTAGAATGGTAGCAATGATTTACTATCCTTGGAAGAATTGTAAATATAATTGTTCATATAACTGTTCTGTGGATGAGGAACCCCTGTTGAGAAAGGCCCTGAAACCTATCACACTGTTAGCCCTTCTTCTTTGGGCGTGAGCTGGGTTAAACGGATAATCAGGAAATGAGAGGGTATAGAAGGGAATGGCACCTGGGGTGGGGTTTGATGGTGGTGGCAGGACAACTTTCTACACCTGCCAAGGAGTTATGCCTAAGGCAAGCAGGAAGCTGTTTAGCAACAGCCAGGGCTTTGTTTGTTTGGGCTTTTACAGGTTGGTTTTTGCTTTCGGCAGTCTCCAGCTATAGAGGTCCTGAAAAGAGGGAGAAGGCATTGGAAACTAATTGTAGCTCTGGATTTCAGTTTCAGCGGATGTTCTCTCCAGCTTTCAACAGACCTTGCACTCAACTTTGCTGAATCCCACTCCAAACTGTCGGCCAGCGCTCTGCACCTTACTATCTCATGAGTTCTTCAGGTGAGGGCATCTGGTGTGGTGACGCTGGCTGCTTCCGGAACACTGCTGCCTGCTCTCATACCTTGGATAAGTGCCAGTGGGGGGATTTTGGAGGACTAAATGGTGCAGTTTCTGTTGTTGTTAATTATTAGGAGAGATTGAATCATGTCCACAGGAGAAAATAGGGAAGAAATTGGGTTGTCTGTCAGTTTCCTGTTATAGATAGGAAGTTTTAGAAATCCTTTATTGTCTTGAAGGCTTGGATTGAGAAATTGTAGCCAGCTTTATTAGGGCTTCTAATAGTGAAGAAGCTAGGTATGTCCACTGGTTTACAGTTGTAAGTTAATTGAAAAAGTTATTAAACCTAGCCTTTCTTTTCTGCTGCCATTATATTATGAGTTTATTATTATTTTTTTCTCATGGGGATGGTGAATGAGTTCATTTTCTTTGTCTAGTAGTATGTGATGGAAGAGCAAAGAAGTCGGTTTAGAGGGAAGGGCACAATATAATTTAATACTTTATTAGATTCAGAGATGTTTTTGACCCCCTCTTCAAGGTTAGTTTTAATTATGTGCCCTTCATTTTTTTATTTCCATGACTGCAGAACTTCTGCACAGGTTAGTTCCATATTCATGACTTTTATTAGCAAAGCCAACCTTATGTCAGTTTTAAAACTAAAAACCCTATGTGTTTGCATTTAGAGCTTGGGAAAAACCAGAGCAAAGGGAAGGCTAATATTATTCCCAAGTGGGGAAAATTACCTCTAGGATAGAACTTGGGGCAGGTGGGGAGGGTAATCTTATTAAATAAGTAGCATTTGTGGTTACTGGGATTATATTGTCATTTATATTTCAAAGAAACTATTCAGAACTTTTCCTATGATGATCATCATTTTGAGGATGTTTTAAACATTTGTATTTTAATTGACAAAATTTTATATATTTATCACTATGAGAATCTTTCCAAGGTATTTCTATGCCCTTTTGGATGATTCTTAGAAATATTTTATTTCACTTGATAGAAAGTCTCTACAAAGAACAATCCCTTACGGTAAATAGATTCTCTTATCACTATGTGTAAAATGAGTTATTAAGAGTTGTAAATTGAGAGGGGAGAAGAAAGCTGAAAACACACAAACCCCACCTGCCAAAATCCCACTGTTAATGTGGGGAGAAACCCCAGTCAAGAGACAACAGTAGGAGCCAGGGTCAGCATCCCTTACAGAGGCAGCTGAACCAATTTGACTGATTAGATTTAAGTTACGACATCTTTGCTGCTGAACCAGGGGAAGCCTAAGATAGGTATAAACATAAGATGTGGAGACCCAGGTGGTAGCTCTGCTTACTGGGCCTCTGAATAGAATGTCCAGCTTGTATGCCATAGCATTTGGGGTCAACAGTCTCATATACAGTAGGATGTGAGCTGAGCAGTGCACAGCCTTTGGAATTCTCTGGCAGCCCTATAGGAAACTGACCGCTCCTCTCGCACTAATCCCTGCTTGGCTGAAAGAATGACCAAGCAAATTACAGCAGGAGAAATGAGAAGATTGCTGTATGGAAATTCCACTTTCCACAGCCTCTTTAATAGTTTTGATTTCATCAAAGGAGACTGGAGAGTCACCAATATTTTGTAATGGTAATGTCATTTCTCCCAGGATATTTCATTTAACATCCTATTACAACCAACAATTTGGAGGATTTTTCTGACGAAACCATAAAGCATGTTAGCATATGTGTGTTTAAACTTGTATCCTCTTCACAGATCTCTTTGATATTAAAATGTTAATTTTCATAGAGTTAATTGTTCCGTAGTATTTGTCTCATAAGCTACTTAGTTGTAATAGAATCTTTAAATGGCAAAGGAGAATGTTTCTTTGTTTAAAATTATGTTGATGTAGTCTGTGGTTATGGCCTCAATATTTAACATGCCTTCTCTAATCTGTTCTGCTGAATTCCTTCTCTTTTGGCATTTAGAAATGATTTTCTGGAAGTCGTGAATTTCTTGAAAAGTTTAACATTGAAGAGTGAAGAGGAAAAAACGGAATTCTTTAAGTAAGTTCAGAAAATTAAGAATTTAAATTGAATAACTTGGATTAACTCCATGTAATCACTTGAGGTATTCTAGAGAAGATGACTCGGGTATTTGGTTTATTTCACATTTATTGAACATTTCCTATGTGTCAGGCTTTCTGCTAGGCCCTGGGATAGATATTTCTGGTGAAGGAAACAGGTACCCAGACTGATAATCCTTAAACAGAGAGGTGGGTACAGTAGAGCTTTTGGAAGGAGTCCTGAGAACACACAGGCAGGAGGAGGTCATTAGAGAAAAGGTATTCTAGGCAGAGGGGCAACATAAACAAATGCACAAAGACAAGACCTAGTGTGACTTGTGCAAGAACCGCAAGCAGTTGAGTCCTGCTGGGGGAGAAATTCCAAGACAAGAACAGGTAGGAGGTACCCCTCCCATGTGGCAGTGAGGAGTGCTGACATTATTTGTCAATAGGGGACTTTAGGCATTGAAGCCATCAAAGAGGTGGAAGCAGGCTGCGAAACAGATTAATGTCCCTTTAGGTGGATCACTTTGTTCTCTTTTACGGGAAGGCTTAACTCATTTAAGATTTTGATTGGTTAGTAGACTGTGGTAGTCCAGGCAATAAATATGAAGCCACACATAAGGGCATTAATGTCTACAATGAAGAAGACACTAAAATAAAGGTTTAAAAAGATAAAGCTGAGAAGCCTTAGTGATTATCACCAAATAAAATAGAGAATATTGGAGGAGAGGACCTAATATGCAGGGAAAATTATGACTTCAGTGTTGGATATGTTGGTTTGAAGTTATCTGTTGGACTTTAGATAGAGATGTACATGGACAGTTGACCAGACAGGTCTGAAGCTTGAGAGAAGTCTTAAGCTGATGAGCTAGAGGGAAATATTAGGGTGTTAGCCTGTAGTTGGTGATATTTTCACAGAGAAAGTGGGTAGCATGAAGGACAGTGGACCCAAATGGTAATCCTAGGGCACCCAACCTTATAAGGGGGCTGGTGGGAAGTGGTGGCTGGTGGGAAGGGGTGGCTGATGAATGAGAAGCAGGGGTTAGAGGAGACTCAGAGAGCTAGGAAGGCTATGATATTCCCAAAGGAGTAGGGAATTTCACAAAGGTAGGAGGAATCAACAAGGACCTGTTCATTTAGCAGTTAGGAAGACACTGGTTACATTATCTTAGCAAGAGCTGTTCCAGCAGTGAGAATGCATTGGGCTGATAAGTGAACAGAAGGTGAGAAAGACACTGGAGAAAAACTTGGAGAGAAAATATTATCACTGAAGAAACAAATGGAGTCAAGGAAGCATTTTGTAAGGGTGGAAGAGACCTGAGCATATTAATAGACGAGGGAAAGGGGCTAGCAGAAGAATGGAGGGAGTAGTTGAAGCTGCAGTCAAGTTGGGGAAGACTGTTAGTGCATTGTCCTGGAAGAGAGGGGAATGCTGGGGCAGTGACTGGATGGGGCTGGCCTTAAGAGGAGGCCCTCGGAACCTTGATAACTGGAAGGGAGGTGGGAATGAGTATCAATGTAAACCTGTTTGCTGATAGTGGTGTAGGGGTTTGAACGTGATAATGCATGTGACCTGTTTCCTAATGAAGTAGGAGGCAAGGATATCTGCTAAGGGTGATTGTATAATGGAGTAATATTACCATTAATACCTAATATCTGTATTTTTTAACAAAGTGCTTTTATATATGTTGTTTTAATTTATGGGGATAGTGACAAAAGCCTATAATTTGTTAGTTATGGAAACTTTCTACATTGTTTAAATTTGAGAAAGTGTCTTTTATTATCTAGAAAGCCTGTCTTATTAGGGTAAAAAGGAGGGCACTTTGGCTGTTAGTAAGGGGATAATTTGGTGGAAACATTTCCTGGTGTGAATTGGAGGTATGCTGACTAGCTGGCTTTGCCTCACACTTCCTGTTTTTTTTGTTTGTTTGTTTTTTGAGACAGAATCTCACTGTCACCCAGGCTGGAGTGCAGTGGTGTGATCTCAGCTCACTGCAACCTCTGCCTCCCAGCTTCAGGTGATTGAACCTCAGCCTCCCATGCCTCAGCCCCGAGTAGTTGGGATTATAGGCATCTGCCACCACGCCTGGCTAATTTTTGTACTTTATTAGTAGAGATGGGGTTTCACCATGTTGGCCAAGCTGGTCTCAAACTCCTGACCTCAAGTGATCTGCCCGCCTTGGCCACCTAAGGTTCTGGGATTATAGGTGTGAGCCGCTGCACCCAGCCATGCATTTTTCTTAAGTACTTGGGGACCAATCTGTTCACCTTCTCTATCTCCATTTCAAAATGCATCACTTTGATAGAAGTGAGAGAGAAGCTGTGTGTAGGCTAAACTGTACAAGTAAGCTGATACAGTGTCATGACCAGTTTCCTGGGCTTTCCCTTTTTGTCCTCAGATTTCTGCTGGACAGAGTCAGCTGCTTGTCAGAGGAATTGATAGCTTCAAGGTTGGTGCCTCTTCTGCTTAATCAGTTGGTGTTTGCAGAGCCAGTGGCTGTTAAGAGTTTTCTTCCTCATCTGCTTGGCCCCAAAAAAGGTGAATGCTTTTTCAAAGTGTTGTTGCTAGTTAAGGAGTTTGGTGATTATTAGTCCATATTTGAGCAGGATGAGATTACTGTGTGGTGTAGTTAATGTTTGGTTCTAAAAACAGAGAACAGTTGTTGGCCCCTGATGTGATAACTTTAATTTTCAAACCTGGGTACCACAGTCCACAGGATAAATGAAGCATCTTCCTAGAGAGTCCAATTTACTATAATAAGTGTTACATCTGACTAGAATCTGAAATATACATGTGAAGTTTTAAGGTAAGGCATGCATCTTCAAAGAACTTTTACATTTATCATGAATCATTTAGGCCTGTACCTCCTACCTTACCAAGACCAACCCATTTATTTTCTATTTTCAGTGAAAAGCACAGAGATCATTTTACTTCTTGGGACTTCAGGGTTTTTTTTTCCGAATGTGAAATGAGGTTATTGCTTTGGAATTTTACAATTTTATAGCACTATAGATGATAACACAACAGATTAGAGAATATAGTATTAATATAACACTAGAATTTTAAGTTTCGTAGAATCCTGCTTTCAGAATTTATTTTCTTAAAGGGATCTCAGTCCAACAAAGCTTTGTTACAGTTTAGAATTTCCTTATATCTCTACTTTGATATCATTCTCTTTAGCCACAAATTTTTCTTTATAGCTCTTACATCCTATTCCTCAGTAGGTCTTACATAGGGGTGTGCCTCTGATTCACCTATGTTGCTTTTTAAAAATTTGCCTCTTTGCTTGATCCAAATTGGTTCTAGAACAGAGCCAGGACATAGGTATACATATTTTTTAAAAGTTCCCAAATAATTCTCAATGCATACCTGCCTGATAACCACTACCATAAATATTGGAAAAAGAGGACTATCCAGCATCAAAGTCCCACTGTAGCATTTAACACCTGGTTTTGCAAACACAACTACAACAATATCAGTATGTCACAAATCTAGTGTATGAAATTCCTCACTGATTCAACATAAATTTATAAAAAGTTACTCAGAATTCTATTAAAATACCAGCTTTGTTTTATACTAAGTATGATCTCTAGTATTTCAAAAACTCTACAGATAAGTGTAGTTAACATAATTAAGCGTTAAGTAATTTTGGGTCAAGAAAAGAACTTTCCTTTGGTTTAGAGCATTAGAATTTAGAAGAGTACTGGCTGACCGGGCATGGTGGCTCATGCCTGTAATCCCAGCACTTTGGGACGCCGAGGCAGGCGGATCACTAGGTCAGCAGTTTGAGACCAGCCTGGCCAATATGGTGAAACCCCATCTCTACTAAAAATACAAAAATTAGCCTGTGGTGGCAGGTGCCTGTAATCCCAGCTACTCGGGAGGCTGAGGCAGGAGAATTGCTTGAACCTGGGAGCGGGAGTTTGCAGTGAGCCGAGATTGCACCCGTGCACTCCAGCCTGGGTGACAGAGTGAGACTCCATCTCAAAAAAAATAACATAAAATAAATTTAGAAGAGTACTTAGAATATGTGTACTTTTGGGCTCAGTGCATGAATTATGCTTAATACTCTTCACTGAAATGAAAATTTGCTTTTTCATCTGTAACCTTTGATTTTTCGGGTAGATCATGCGCAGGGAGAAACTCCTTGCTTGCTCTCACCAGCCCTGTTCCAGTCACGGGTGATCCCCGTGCTTCTCCAGTTGTTCGAAGTTCACGAAGAGCATGTGCGGATGGTTCTGCTGTCTCACATCGAGGCCTACGTGGAGCACTTCACTCAGGAGCAGCTGAAGAAAGTCATCTTGCCACAGGTCAGAGGCCCAGTTTGCATGGGGTAGTCACAGAACCTGAGGAAAGAGTGCTGAAAGAATGGAGGAGGTTTGGAAGTATTCAGATAATAGCTTACAAAGCCTTGAGGCAGCAGTCTGTGGAATACAAAGTGCTGAAATTAAAATTGCATTTCCATTCCATTCACACAGGCAAATCGATTAAACCGACATATTTGGCCTTAACCTGGGAAAAACTATAATTGTTTGCTAATTTCAGGAGGGTAAATGAATAACAATAATATATGGAGTGCTTTGTGAACATAAAATGTAATTATCCATAATTATTATAAAGTAATTAAATTAGAACAGAGAGGAACATGAGATGATTTGTATTAGTGGCTTTTAGCCTGTTGTTATCAGCCACTAGGGAACTTTATTATGATTTGCCCACTGAAGTGTTTCGTTAGTGAAACTAATGAAAGGTTTGTATTAGTTTCTTAGGCTGCCATAACAAATTATCACAAACTGCATGGCTTAAAGCAATAGAAATTTATTCTTAGTTCTGGAGGCCAGAAGTGTAGAACCAGGGTGTCACCAGGACCCTGCTTCCTCTGAAGGCTGTAGGATGTGAAAGGGACTCCTTACAAGCTTCTCGTAGCTCCCAGCAATCCTTGATATTTGGCTTCTGTCTATATCATTCCAACCTCTGCCTCTGTTGTCACGTGGCCTTCCTACCTCCTTGTCTGTCTGTCTTTACATGGCCTTAGAAAGACAACAGTCATCGAATTTATGGCCTACCCTAACCCAGTATAAAGGTCACATTCTGCATGGACATGAATTTTGGAGGGACACTATTCAACCTCGTATGAGGTTTTAAAAAAATTGTTTTAAAAGACTACAATCACATGGTGTCTTTCAAATAATTTTCCTGTGAGATAGATTAACATTCTCTCTGCTTTCAAGGAGCTCGTAAGTGGGACATGTTTCAGTCATCGTTGCCGTGTAACTACCCCAAAACTTAGTGCCTTAAAACAACAATCATTTTATTCTCATGATTCTTTGGATTGACTGGACTCAGCTGAAGGTTCTGTTCCACATACCAGCCGAGGCTTCAGTCATCTGGGGCCCGACAAGGGTTGACACATGCAAAATGGCTCCTTGGTATCTTGGAAGGGGTGGCTGTGAGGCTGGGCCTTTCTCTCCATGAATTTTCGGGGAGCCTGGGGGCTTCTGTCCCCCAAAGTGACATTTCCACATATGAAGGGGTGGCCTGCCTCTCCACACCTGTGGGCGTTTCTCGTTAGGTGGAATGAGAGACTTGAGAAAAGAAACGAGACACAGAGACAAAGAGAAAGAAAAAGTGGGCCCAGGGGACTGGCGCACTCAGCATACAGGGGACCCACGCCGGCACCGGTCTCTGAGTTCCCTTAGTATTTATTGATAATTATCTTTACCATCTTAGAAAAAGGAAGTGACAGGATAATAGGATCATTGTAGGGAGAAGGTCAGCAGTAAGACATATGAATAAAGATCTCTGTGACATAAGTTTAAGGAAAAGTGCTGTGCCTTGATATGCATATGTAAACATCTCCATAAACCCTTTTAGTGCATTAAGAGCAGCTTTGCGCTAGCATGTCCCACCTTTCGCCCTAAGGCGGTTTTCTCCTTTCTCAGTAAACAGAACATACAATCAGGTTTTACACCGAGATGTTCCATTGCCCAGGGACAGGCAGGAGACAGATGCTTTTCGCTATCTCAACCGCCAAGAGGCCTTCTTCCCTCTTACACTAGTCCTCCTCAGCACAGACCCTTCATGGGTGTCAGGCTGGGGGATCAGGTCTTTCCCTTCCCACGAGGCCATATTTCAGACTATCACATGGGGAGAAGCCTTGGACAATACCTAGCTTTCCTAGGCAGAGGTCCCTGCGACCTTTGGCAGTGTATGTGTCCCTGGGTACTTGAGATTAAGAGAAAGGTGATGACTTTTCACAAGCATACTGCCTTCAGGCACTTGTTTAACAAAGCACACCCTGCACAGCCCAAAATCCNCTTTCGCCCTAAGGCGGTTTTCTCCTTTCTCAGTAAACAGAACATACAATCAGGTTTTACACCGAGATGTTCCATTGCCCAGGGACAGGCAGGAGACAGATGCTTTTCGCTATCTCAACCGCCAAGAGGCCTTCTTCCCTCTTACACTAGTCCTCCTCAGCACAGACCCTTCATGGGTGTCAGGCTGGGGGATCAGGTCTTTCCCTTCCCACGAGGCCATATTTCAGACTATCACATGGGGAGAAGCCTTGGACAATACCTAGCTTTCCTAGGCAGAGGTCCCTGCGACCTTTGGCAGTGTATGTGTCCCTGGGTACTTGAGATTAAGAGAAAGGTGATGACTTTTCACAAGCATACTGCCTTCAGGCACTTGTTTAACAAAGCACACCCTGCACAGCCCAAAATCCTTTAAACCTTGAGTCACCACAGCACATGTCTCTTGCAAGGACAAGGTTGGGGGTAGGGTCACAGATTAAAAGCATCTCACATACAGAACAAAATGGAGTCTCTTACGTCTACTTCTTTCTACACAGACACAGTAACAGTCTGATCTTTCTTTTCCCCACACACATGATTTCTCTAGCAAGGTAGGTGGAGTTCTTAAATGGATGGCCAGTCTCAAGAAAAAAAGGCAAAAGAAGCCTTCTTAAAAGTGTAGGTTGTGAACTGACAGTCTTTTTGCCTCATTCTCTCGGCTAGAGTTGCAAGTCAGCCCAGGCTCATTGTGGGATGGGTTTACTCAAGGGCATGGATACTGGAGGTGTGTTTCACAGGGGGCTGACTTTAAAGTCACTATGTTGTACTAACTACAACATAGCACTTTGTATTTACATCTGTAGCAGTAATTCTTACCCAGTATGTAGTTGTGTCTGGAAATTTAGAAGAGGAATGAAGCAGGAACTCTGACATGGAGGTGTCATCATAGGTCTCAGAACTGGACTGAGATCAGAGAGTAAATGTTGAGCATGTGGAAGGCAATGAAAGCTCTCAATACTTAGGAAACTGCTTCCCCTAAAGAAGAGTGGGCCAATTTGTGTGTGCTAGAAAGTTCACTTTGGTAGCAGTGTGGAAGAGAGAACACAGAAAGGGAGATAAGCTAGGAAGCTGTTAGAATAGTTTAGCTAAGAGACAACAAAGGCTAGGGAAAGTGTGACAGTGGATATAGGAGAGGGACACAGAAGGGGTAGTACGCAGTTTCTCATTAGATGGAAGACGTGTTGAGGATGACCGATTTTTGGCTTGGGGGATTGTTTTATGATTATCATATTCAGTGGGTAGAACTCTAATATGTAAAAGAAACAAGCTTTAGTTTACATGTACAGAAAGTGCCTGATCTGTTGGCATTGGTCCTAATAATTATCTTTTGAGTCCTGTTTGAAACCTTTGATCTTACTATATAAATGAGGAAACTAGGCCAGAAAAATAAAAAGACCAATTGGTCAAGTCACATCGAGAATTACTAGCAGAGCTAAGACCAAAACCAGAGATTCCTGATACCTATCACACCCTGCTGCTTCCACTAGGCAGGCCAGTTACCCTGGCCTTGTGTCTGGCTGGTGCAGATGCTTTGAAGGTCATTTCCTTCCTTCTCTGCAGAGCAGTACTTGCCTGGTATCTGTATGTTACTGTCTTCTAAGGTGTTTTTGGTTGCAAGTAACTGAAACTCATTTTAAACCAGCTAAAGCAAAACAAAAAAATTTAATAAATGTTAGACTACCTTAGATGGAAATCAAGTGCAGCTGGGGCTTACAGCTATACGTTTTTAATTCCTTTCTTCTCTCTGCATTTGACTTTTGACTCTCTCAAGACCAGCTTTCCTTGTTTTGGTGTGCACATGGCCAAACACGGTTGTCCCATAACTTCCAAGTTTTCTGTCCTCATTAAAAAAAAAAAAAAAAAAAAATTCTAGAGATGGGGTGTGTGTTGCCCAAGCTAGAGTGTAGTGGCTATTCACAGGCATGATCCCACTACTGATCAGCCCAGAAGCTTTGACCTGCTCCATTTCCAACCTGGGCTGGTTCACCCCTCTTTAGGCAACCTGGTGGTCCCCAGCTCCTGGGAGATCACCATATTGATGCTGAATTTAGTGCAGGACACCCAAGGGGCGTAGCACACTACCGCCCAGAACTCCTGGGCTCAAGTGATCCACCTGCCTCAGCCTTCTGAGTAGCTGGGGCTACAGGCACGTGTCACTGCCTGGCATAGTGTCCTCATTTTAAGTAAACCTATATAAACTGAAAATATAAATTCTAGTTTATATTACTGGACAAGAGATTGTGATGGGCTCAGTTTGGGACAGGTGTTACATGCATCATTTACAAAGGAAGTTTTAAGGTCCTACCCTTGAAAAGAGCTGAAAAGAGGAGCATGGACAGGAACATAACTGTTAGTGCCCTAGACGAGTTCTGAGTGTGCTCTGCAAAACACTGCCAGTATGTGAACTGTTTATTACAGTTCTGTGATGTGAGTACAGATATGAAGACTTAACATTTAAAACCTTTTGTAGCAATTTGACAGTATTTTTATGTCCCCAACATATGTCTTTTTAATTTTGTTTTGATTGTACTTTTTAAAAATGGTAAGTCTATGATGGATTGGGAGGGGAAGATACTGGTCTTTTACCACAGGTAGTTTTGAGAGCCACTGACCTGGAACACATATCTAAGATAATGTAGTTTATCTGAATAAGCACAATCTGTTTGCAGCCCAAATGCTCATTTACAGGGGAAGAAAGAGATAGGTATTGTGGTTGTCAACCCTTATTACCTCATTTACTCCTAGGTTTTGCTGGGCCTGCGTGATACTAGCGATTCCATTGTGGCAATTACTCTGCATAGCCTAGCAGTGCTGGTCTCCCTACTTGGACCAGAGGTGGTTGTGGGAGGAGAACGAACCAAGATCTTCAAACGCACTGCCCCAAGTTTTACTAAAAATATTGACCTTTCTCTAGAAGGTAAGAATTATTAAAAGTCTAGCTTTTGTGTATTTCTTTTAGATTTTAATATTATAGAAGTAATGTAGGAGGGTCATACTCGGTCAAATGATATAAAGAAGTATAAATAAAAAGTTAATTTCCCTTTCTGAACTTCTGGGGGGGCTTTTCAGTGGAAATCCTTTCATTTTTTTTTAAGCTTGCAAAAAGACACAAATATATGTTTACACATGCATAGAGTTGTGTACCACATAAGGATCTTTTGGTCAGTGAAGGACCTCGTAAATGACCGACTGTCTATACCACGGTGGTCTCATGACATTATAATGGAGCTGAAAAATTGCTATTGGCAGTTGATGTTGTAGCTGTAGTGGAATGCATTACTCATGTGTTTGTGGTGATGCTGGTGTAAACAAACCTAGTGTGCTGCCAGTCATAAAAGTATAGTGCATACAGTTATGTGCAGTGCATAATACTTGGTAATGATAACAAATGACTATGTAACTGATTTATATATTTACTATACTTTTAATCATTAGTGTATTCCTTCTGATTTAAAAAAAAAAAAAGAGTTTAACTGTGAAACAGCCTCCAAGGGGTCCTTCAGGAGATATTCCAGAAGGCGGCATTTTTATCAGAGGACATGACAGCTGGGGAGGTCAAAGACAGTGAAATTG
The DNA here is from genome assembly GCF_001698545.2 of Rhinopithecus bieti. NCBI lineage: Eukaryota > Metazoa > Chordata > Mammalia > Primates > Cercopithecidae > Rhinopithecus > Rhinopithecus bieti. The sequence continues at coordinate 1,077,104 of NW_016804458.1, forward strand.
ATTATCTTGACCCTGTGTAGGCCTAGGCTAATGTGTGTGATTGTGTCTTAGCTTTTAACAAAAAAGTTTCAAAGTAAAAATAAGTAAATAATTTTAAAACAGAAAAAGCTTACAGAATAAGGATATAAAGAAAATATTTTGGTACAGTTGTACAATATGTTTTAAGCATAGTGTTATTACAAAAGAGTCAAACAGTTAAAAACATTAAAAAGTTTATAAAGTTATAGTAAGCTAAGACTATTGAAGAAATTTTTTAAACTTAGTGTAGCCTGGCCAGGCGTGGTGGCTCACACCTGTAATCCCAGCACTTTGGGAGGCTGAGGCGGGCAGATCACGAGGTCAGGAGATCAAGACCATCCTGGCTAACACGGTGAAACCCCGTCTCTACTAAAAATACAAAAACATTAGCCAGGCTTGGTGGCGGGTGCCAGTAGTCCTGGGAGGCTGAGATGGGAGAATGGCGTGAACCTGGGGGGCAGAGCTTGCAGTGAGCCAAGATCGTACCACTGCACTCCAGCCTGGGCAACAGAGCGAGACTCCGTCTCAAAAAAATTAATAAATAAAAATAAACTTAGTGCAGCCTAAGTGTAGTGTTTATAAAGCGTATGATGGTGTACAGTAATGTCCTAGGCCTTCGTATTCATTCACTGGTAACTCAGCAACTTCTTGTCCTACAAATGCCATTCATAGTAAATACCCTATACAGGTGTACCATGTATCGTTATATTTTTATTGTACCTTTTCTATGTTTAGATACACAAATAATTACCACTGTGTTACAATTACCTGCAGTACTCAGTACAGTAACATGCTGTATCAGTTTATAGCCTAGGTGTTAGTAGGCTATACCATCTATGATGTTTGTACAAGGACAAAATCGCCTAAGATGCATTTCTCAGTACATATCCCCATTGTTAAGTGACACAAGACTGTGTAGGATTTTTGTTTAAATGGTAAGAAAATGCCATGCACAAATCTGTAACTTGTTTAATTTGTTTTCATGTAACAACATATCAGGGACCTGTCTCCCAATACATAGAAATCTAACTTACTCTTTGAAAGCTACCTAATATTTCATTGAACATAATTCATTCAGTGATTTATTTATTCATGGATACTGCATCCATTTCTGGATTTGTAATCACTATAAACAGTGCTGCAATGAATATCTTTATACATGTATCTTTCCAGTTGGTCCCCCATATTTGCAGGTTTGCATCTGCAGATTCAACCAACTGTGGATCAAAAATACTCAGAAAAGAAACAAACAAAAAAAAGGTATTATAAGTAACCCAGAAATGATTTAAAGTATTATGGGATGATATGCATAGGTTATATTTAAATACTACATCATTTTCTTTAAGAGACTTAAGCGTCTGCGGACACTGAATGTCAGAAGTAAACTTGCTGGGCCAAAGGATATATTTTAAATTTAGTACATACTGTCAGCTTACAAAAAGGTTGCATCAATTCTTATTAACACTAGATGTTTAAGTTTCTTGTGACTTTTCTTGGCCTATGGGGTAAAAAGCTGTTGACTTTTAGATACTTCAGGAAGTCCTTATTTCTGGACTTCAGGAAGTCCTTATTTCTGGTATGTTCCCAGTGGATGTTACCTGGGAGGCAGCAGTAATTTCTGGTCTTACAAGAATTTTTTATCAACAATGTCATTGCTCCTTTGTATAGCCTTCAATAAGACAATGACCTTGTTATGTAATTCTGGATCTCTAACCCAGTTCTCACTGATAGTTGGTAACATGGAGACATTTAATAGAAAAGAGTTATCAGATAGGCTTTTCTCTAATTTTGATGCTAAAAGAATTTTTAAAGCAACATTGGCTTCCTGAAGTTTTGAAGAGTGTTCACCTCTTCCTTGGTGCTAATGAAACCAGTGTCGTGGCTGCAGAGAGCTTGTAAAGGGTGATATAGAGTCTGTGGTCTCATTTTCAGCTATGAGAGGAAAATAGGAAATTAAGTCTGCCTGAAAGAGGTGGAGAACATGGTTCAGAGAAGACGACATCGGATAAGACATTAGATAGGACTTCAAGGAGGACAGTGGCACAAATAAGAGTGAAGGGCTTGTAGAGGCCTGGCCTTAGAGGGCTGGGGTGAGGAGGGGAGATGTGCTGCTGAAGAGAGCTGGGGACCTAATTGTAAGAATTTACCCCAGGCCATTCCCCACATCCTTTTTTTTTTTAGCCAGAATTGTATGGAATCATTTTGACCAATGCCCATTTTTATTATGAACTTTCTGATAAACTGTTAAGGACATTTCTTGAAACTTTCCCCAGTTGGTGTTAAATGTCCATAGCTTAAATTTATTATTTTAACTACTACTAAGTGTATAGTTTTGTGGTATTCAGTATATTCATATTCTTGTGCTTATACTCTTCAACTTTTATTCTTAAAAGGAAAGTAAGTAGAATCAGTTGGTTTTAAATCGCCACCAACATGTTTTGAAGGGCTGTAATTTTTTAACTAGGTGTCCCAAAGGTTGTATCTATATAATGCTTGGATCCTTTCTATTCATCACCGCCACATGGAGTGGACACAGCCTGTTCTTAAACACCTCTAGGGACAGGCAGTCCATTCCATAATGGGTGTATGTCTTCAAATGTTTGAAGATGCTCTCTCTTGCATTTTATCCTTTATCTGTGTTAAAATATACCCATTTCACTTAACTTATGCCCACCAACCATGTGATAGATCAAGAAGCAATTTACTGTCCCTTTCATGTTTTGGAGTTTTTATTTACCTTCAGATTCTTCTATGCGTGTCGTCTGCAGCAAGCACAGTCAGATCTCGCCCTTCTCTAGCATATTCCCTAAATGTTTCTTTTCTGGCAGCATGCCCATCAACAGCAAGAAGCACATACAGCGAGATTACTACTATACTCTTTTACAGACAGGTAGAAATATTAAATTTATATAGTTTTTCCATTGCTTGGATGAATGTTTTCCTGAGACTAATAAGCTTAAGGGTGTTTTGGGAGTTTTGAGACTGATTTATTTGTAATTATATAGTCAGCGTTGGTCTCATCTTGTTTCTCCAGACTAGTGGATATATACTTACCTCTTCTTTGTAATTGGTGAGAAAAGCAGGTTGACATTACTTGAATTCTTTTTTGCACTGATACTTTAAGACTTCTGATGCCTTAGTGTGGCATCTTCCAAATTGTACCAAGAATGATAGTTTTGAAAGATGTTAATGGGCGTGTTGTGAAAAAGAGTTCTGTGGTTAAATGAGTTTGGGGAAATGAGAGCAAAGTCATTAACACATTGCACAGGATCTCTCAGTGCCTTAACTACTACACTTAGGGAAATCTGCTTAAAGTGAGGATAGTAAGTTTAGTTAGGCAAACTTATTTGAGCATGCAAGACTTTTTCAGGCATATGTAATTCACATCCCAAGGATAACACTGCCTGGCTTAGAGCATTTCTATATTTATGTATAGATAATTATGTCAGTATACTATGTTTAGATATTTAATAAGGATTGAATGTGCTAGGTATTACTTACATGCTTCCACTGAGTTAATAATATAAGTATTACATAATTATTTGGATAACAACATGTTACATCGTTGATCTTGAGTAATGTTCTGCTGGGATCTCTTTTGCTTAGTATGCATGGATATTTCCAAGTAATTAGATCTATACTACTTACACTTCCTTAATGCTATCCTTCCCCTAAATGTAGTTCTTACCCTTAACCAGTATTTTATGAGAATAATTCTTTTCCCTACAGGCGATCCATTTTCTCAGTCTATTAAATTTCCCATAAATGGACTCTCGGATATAAAAAATACTTTGGAGGACAGTGAAAACTTCCCATCAAGTTCTAAAAAGTCTGAGGAGTGGCCTGACTGGAGTGAGCCTGAGGAGCCTGAAAATCAAACTGTCAACATACAGATTTGGCCTAGAGAACCATGTGATGCTGTCAAGTCCCAGTGCACTACTTTGGATATGGAGGAGTCATCTTGGGATGACTGCGAGCCCAGCAACTTAGCTACCAACGTAAACCCAGGAGATGGAATCACTGCTACAAAATCTGTTACCTCAGGGGAGCAGAAGCCCATTCCTGCTTTGCTTCCACTCACTGAAGAGTCTATGCCTTGGAAATCAAGCCTACCCCAAAAGACTAGTCTTGTACAAAGTGGGGATGACCCAGACCAAATCACGCCACCAAAAGTGTCATCACAAGAAAGGCCCCTTAAGGTTCCATCAGAACTTGGTTTAGGAGAGGAATTTACCATTCAAGTAAAAAAGAAGCCAGTAAAAGATCCTGAGATGGATTGGTTTGCTGATATGATCCCAGAAATTAAGCCTTCTGCTGCTTTTCTTGTATTACCTGAACTGAGGACAGAAATGGTCCCTAAAAAGGATGAAGTCTCCTCAGTGATGCAGTTTTCCTCAAAATTTGCTGCAGCAGAAATTACTGAGGTGAGTACTTTTTATGGAGTAAACTGTGCTACTAGCTTTAGGATTTCCCTCATAGGTCCTAGTTGCAGTATCCCATTTATAACAAGCAACGTGCCATTTTCCCAGTCATCAAGTCAAGCACAAAATTAACAAAATCAGTTTCTGTCATTGGTATCTTTCCTTCCCCAGAAAAATGTAGCAATGCTTAGGCTGTTTGTTTAATGAGCTATTTTAACCTTTTTATTTGAAAAAAGATTAAAATAAGGATATGGTGTCATCCACACTGATTTTACTTGATTTTATGGTTTTGCAAAGCTATTTTCCAGTGCTGTGGTTTTGTAATCCTACTTTTCAGCTTTCTGTTAGAGCTCTAAGTTATTTTACTTAGTACGAGGTAGTGTTTCTGGCATCAAAAGATAAATTTTAAATTCTTTACTTAGTACGAGGTAGTGTTTCTGGCATCAAAAGATAAATTTTAAATTCCTGCTTTTCAAATTTGCATATGGATTTGTTTCAGTGGGTTCTTGGTGTGCTTTATTTTGTTGCAGGGAGAGGCTGAAGGCTGGGAAGAAGAAGGAGAGCTGAACTGGGAAGATAATAACTGGTGACAATAGATGTAAGTCAAACTTTAGGAAAAAGGATTCCCTTTTTAAAAAAAAAAAAATCAATACCTCAAAAGCAGGCTTTGGGACAAGAAAACCCCAAAGTGGCCTGCTTTTCCCAGCCCAGGAGCTCATTATCCAGTCTGCACCAACTGAAATATGAGACTGACTGCAAGTGCTGGCTAAAAGCCCTGGGTGGTGAGGCTCACAGTACTGGTTTCCAGGAGGAAGAGCCTTTGTGCATTTGACTGAGGCCAGTTTCTTTGAAGAGCAAGTAGCTGAGGAGAGGGCAAATTTACTGCTTTTTCCAGGACAATTCTGGAAGTAAAGAAAATGTAAGAATTCAAGCTGGTTAGCTTAATTTTGTGCCATTTCTTTAACATAAGAGTAAGCTCTATTATGAAATACAACTTAAAAAAATTTTAGCTATAAAAAATTTTAGCTATAAATTATATAAATGATTTTAAATTGCTGAGGTTTCCTTAGGCAGCTTATTTATTTGTTTACAGTTATACTATCTGAGTAAATGGTTCTTTGTGGACCTGGGCAGTTCCTGACTGTTCCACATGTAGTACATTGTACCAAAGTTCTTAATGAGAATATTCCCCACAATCCTGTTCTCTAAATGTCAAATAAAGATTATTTTCACTAGATTCAACTTTACAAAATTTGTTTTATATCTGTTTGTTAGAAAATGTACAGACATAAGTTTCACCCTAGAGTATGTATATAACGTTTTAGCTTATCCATCCTTTCTTGGAGCGCCTCCATTTCCATTAAAAGCCAGGCCGGAGCAGGACCCTTTTGGAGTAGTGACTCAGTTGCTTCCAAGGCCCCTGCTATTGTGTGCAGCGCTGACCTGTACTCTTCTTCCCAGGGGAACTCTTGACGAGCTCTTTTTGCATAAGGCTGGGAAAAAAACATAAGTAATATCATAAATATAAAGAACCTTCCTTTTGGACTGGAATAAAGTTTACGTGCAAATTTTATTCTAGTCATTGGATCACAAGGGTAGGAGGGTGCACCCCGAAACCCCTACACAGTCATCTAGAAAAATATATAAAGCCATTTTGGTTTTATCATAGCAATTCAGAGTGCTACTACTAGTGTCTTAGTTTGTATGTGGTATACAAGAAGTATCCTGTCCCAAAGGGCTCCCAATGAGAAGTGCTGCATAGTCCAAGCTTACATGTCTTATAAACAAGTTCATAAATGTATTTTCTTTTTATGAAAGTTTGACTAAAACTTATCAGAATGTTGTTCTTCATGAATTACTACTATACTAAAGTGCTCAAAACAATATTTTGAATATCCTTATTGGTGTCAAATTTCTGCCTTTTAATAGGCAGATGTGATCTTTAGATACTGCCAAAAATTATTAGGAGTCTGATTTGATTAATAAGGAAAGGAATCAAACTAAACATTTAGGAGAGTAAGTTTCTTTCATATTCTTCTGTGGTTCAGTAAAGACTGCATTTATGGCATCATTGGTACAATATGTAACTTCCCTTAAAGATTACTACCAATAATTCAAACATACTGAAAGAATATATTTGGTATGGTATAGTCCCACTTCTGATTTTTAAAAGCAACTACCATAAAACAGAATTTTACATGTCTAGATCTATGTGATTTGAAATTCAACATGAGGCTGGAAACCACATTGGTTTGTTTCATCAGTAAGTAATAAGGGCAGAATTTGCCTTGTTAAAGTTTGGCCCCTATTGAAATCAGCCCATACCTGTAAAGATGACCTCTTTGCTTCTTCTACAGTCACATTAGCAAAGGGTTCCCAGAAAATACCTTTTTCCTGTTTCACACGTTCCACTTTGGCAGCTTCAGTTTCATCTACAAACCCAGTCTGCCAGGGACCATGAAAAACCAAGCAAATAGCAACATGTTAGCACTCTACTAGATATGAAATGGCCACATAATCTATGTAAGTGCTCAGTGTTCAACCATACTAGGCAAATTCTGGAAGTCATATGGACTGATCTTATAAATCCTCTTAGTATAATCTGGATTAAATCACTCTACTGTGTTCTTCCTTACAGAAAAGCTATAGAGTCGTCTTTGCAGGAAAAAATGATAGTCTGCTAACCTTTACTGTATTAGCTAAGAAACTGGCAACAGCAGTTTACACACATGTACTTAAAATCCAGCTTAGATGTAATATAAGTAGGCCAAGTGTGGTGGCTCACACCTGTAATCCCAGGATTTTGGTGGGAGGAATGCTTGAGCCCAGGAGTTTGAGGTTACAGCAAGCTATGATCACACCACCACACTCCAGCCTGGGCGACAGAGCTATCTAAAAAATAAAGTTCAGTGAGTCAAGTGGGCCCGTCCCACCTAAAAAAAAAGTACGTAATATATGTAAAATATATAACATGTGCATCATTACATGTAATTTATAAAATAATTCACTTTCTCCAGGTAGTCTAAATTTGTGGTTTAACAGTTCCACTAGTATTTCAATTAACTATTATTTCCTCACACTCAGTTCCAAAGTATGCATAGATATAGGAACCCTGTTACTCAAAATTTTGGTTTTAATTGTAAAAACAGGCCTTGGATGCAAAGAATAAAAAAGCCATCCCTTAAAAAAAAAAAAAAAAAGACTCGGAGCTCTACCCTGGCTTGGGAGACTGCCAAAAAAAAACATATTAAAAAAAGCCATGCCTAAGTTATACCCAAAATATGGATGTTTACATCCTCTCAGGCCTACCTAATTATATGATCAAGTGTATTTAATTATGATTATTAATGGCTTAGGGATCCTCATTAGTCATCTCACTGCCTGGATAATCAGTGCTATTAAACCCCAAACTACAGGCAGAGGAACTACAAGTGTTCCTTTTTGAGACAATCTCGCTCTGTCACTCAGGCTGGAGTGCAGCTGCACGATCTTGGCTCACTGCAACCCACTCTGCCTCCCCAGTTCAAGCAATTCTCCTACCTCAGCCTCCTGAGTAGCTGGGACTACAGGCGTGCACCACCATGCCCTGCTAATTTTTTGTATTTCTAGTAGAGACAGGGTCTCACCATGTTGGCCAGGCTGGTCTTGAACTCCTGACCTTGTGATCCACCCACCTTGGCCTCCCAAAGTGCTGGGATTACAGGCATGAGCCACCATGCCCGGCCCCAAGTGTTTTACTTCTGTGGCCTCAATTGCTTAGTAAAAGTCTGTCAGCACTGTGCTGAGCACTGTGAAAAGTTTAAGAAGATACTCAGGTTGGTTACAGTTACATAATTTCAAAAAAAAAAAAAAAAAATAGGACAAAGAATAAAACATGAGCCATGTAAAGAAAGTACCTTCTCCAGAAAGGATACAACTTTGTTCTTAGTTTCTTCAGAACTGAGACACTGTGGAACTATCTCTTCGTGATTTGTTCCCTATTAAGAAATTGATGAATAAGACCAATTTTAACATATTTCAACAACTTACAAAGACAAATAGATGAGTTTTATGAGCTACCTTAACCAAAAATTCATTTTAAGTAAAAGAGTCCCAGAGGATCCTCAAAGGTGGTAAAAATTCATGATTCCTTCAGGGTCCCTTAGGAGAATATAAAGTTAACTTCTGTACAAGTGTTGTAGGCTTTCATTACTTCTGCTGGGTTATACTAATGCTTCTGGACTCCCTTATGATCATAGGCATGACTATACAGCAAATGCAGTAAGAGTAAAGGAGCAACCCATCTTACAGGTTTAGGTTCATCAGCCTAACCTTTACGACTGATAGTACAAAATGAAATGTATTATCATTTGAACCAAAAATACTATCTGCTGGAAGACTGTGTCTCTGTCAGCACGCCTGCTGTGTATGCCTGTTCTAGTCCTTGTTTATTCAGAGGACCTTAGGAAATTCACTTCATTTCTCTAAGCCTCATTTTGAGAAGCTGTAAAAGAAATAAGGAGTAATGTACCCTTCAGAGAATTTTCCGATTGCAATACAGAAGCAGTTCAGTAAATGTTTTGGGATTGTTCTGGAATATTTGAAATATTAAAATGGTTTGAAAGTCATTGTGATAAATCAGTTTTATAATTACCTCAGCAAACTGAGTAAACGCCTCCAAGGTATGTTGTTCTAGCAGCCAACTCCTGTCAGCTAGCAGTAAGGCAAAAATACAGGACAGGTTGGGCAGAATTCTGTCCTAAAAGAACCAAGCCTTATTATAATAGAGAAACAGAAACCATAATAGATAATCATAAAATAGCCATACATTCAGTAAGCCCAGTGTTGTCAAGTTTCCATAATCCTGTCCCAGGGGACACACATTAAAACATATTGGGTAATGTCACTCTTTTACTCAAATCCTTCCAGTAGCTCCCTATTTCCCTCCGAGTGAAAGCTAAAGTCCTCAAATGGCCTGCCAAGTCCTGCTACCTCTGTGTTAGCTATACTTGCTTCCCTGAATATAAGAGGCATGTTCCCACGTGCAATGCTTTGCACTTCAGGTTTTTATTTGCATGTCATCTTGGTGACTGACTATATATCCCATTTCAAATTGGACTCCCACATTCCTATTCCCTATCTTCCTTCCCTGCTGTATTTTTCTCCATGGCACTCACCACCATTTAATATACTGCACATATCACCATGCTGTTACTGTTTATTGCCTCTAAACAGGCTAACGGTGGGGATTTATTAGTTTTGTTCATTACTGCATTACCAGTAATTAAAACAGCACTGGATACGGCAAAAACTTATAATCTTTCCCAGATGGATAAATCAGTCAATCTCATTTCATAGCTTTGAATGCCTCCTATGTTCTGATGAATCTCAAAAATTTCTTCAGGTCTTGACCTCACTCCTGGGAATATAGAAGGCACTGCAATTTCTGCTTATAAAACATTTGTTTCATAATTTCTAGGCCTGTGCATAGTCCATAGTGGTTCACAAATGAAGCGGCATTTTGGAATAGATTTCATGGTAAAAAGAAGACAGCTCAGATGCCAAGTGTCTTTGGATATTTTTGTCAAGAGAGTTGAAAAGAAGCTGTCAACGTTCTATGCTTATCTCATGAAATACAACATTAACATGATGGAGACAGATGGGATACTGTTAACTTATGAACAAATAAAAGAGCCCCTTAGAAATTAAATTTTTGGTTTCGAGTTTAATCCACATGTTCTGAGATACTATCATGTGTCTGCTTTGATTACATAAGAAAATTCTCATTAGTGGACTCTTTATAGTCTCTCCCTTGGAGGTTGCAGTGTCAATTATCTAGAATTACTATTGACTACAGTAATAAGGAAGGCATAACTCTCAATTTATGAAGATCTCTTTGCTGTAAGTTCTTTAAAATTACTGTACTGGCCTGGTAATATACAATTACTGAGGTTTTAAAATTCTGTAGATGTGTATTGCCAGGCCAGTGCAGTACAATTTTATAAATAATCCATTTGTCAGCTATACATACTTTGCAACATTTTCAAAAATATTGTCTTTAAAAACAAACAGGTTCTCTTTCATGGATAAAAGAATGAAGAGAATAACTTTAATAAATTATCAAATTTCCTAGTTACGTGCTGCTCCCCATAGGACAAATACGTTTTCTATCCTCAGGAACTGTACATTAGAACCCAACTGGAATGAGATTCTAACATGGTAGACTACAGCCAACTAAAAATTATTTGTGTATCAACATATATTTTTCTAAAAGAAAAGAACTTAAAATGAGTTGTATTATAAGTTATAAATAGATTTTATAATGTCTGAAACATAGTTTTTTTTCCCAACTTTGTCAGTAATTGCAAAATTTCAGAAAAAGCCTAAAAATCCCTTAATCACTAACTCTTATAGAGATTTTGTTTTAATAATACAAGAACAGAGTTAAGAAATATTACCTGGATAGCTTCAGGTATAAAAAGTTTTCCTAGAGAAGATACAAAATCCAGCACTGCCAGACGAACATAGTCAGGAGGCTCTAATTTGAGTAGTGAGGTCTGCAAAGTTACTACCTAGAGGTGAAGACCAAAGAACAGTTATAAAGAATACCAGTATTTTGTATAGACACAGTAACTGCCTAAAATTTGGATGGAAATGTGGGGAGGGGAAACAAAACCAAACCCAGAAAAAAACAAACACACCACAGCCCCTGAACTTCACTGGTAGAATTTAAATAAGACAATCATATGAACAAGTTAACTATTACAGCATTATTCTTACCACACCCTCCTGCCTCAAACCACTGTAAAAAATAAAAGTATACATGTTCCTGAAAAACTTTATATATCAAACCTTTAAACAATATTTTGTACAGACACTATTTTATCGTTCTTTGATTTACTGCACTTTGAAGATACTGTTTTTTTTTTTTTTTTTTTTTTACAAATACAAGGTGTATGGCAACTCTGTACTGAACAAGTCTACCTGTACCATTTTTGCAACAGCATGTGCTCACTTCATGGCTGTCAGATTGGTAATCCTTGCAATATTTCAACTTATTCATCAGGATTTTATTATGTTGATCTGTGATCTTTGATGTTACTATTGCAATTGTTTTGGGGTGCCACAAACTGTGCCCATATAAGATGGCAAATATAAATTGTGTGTTGTGACTGTTCTACCAATAGGTAGGTCACCAGTCTCTCCCCCTCTCCTTGGGCTTCCCTATTCCCTGAGACACAATATGAAAATTAAACCTAAAATGGCCTCTTAAGTGTTCAAGTGAAAAGAATAATCTCATCTCTCACTTAAAAGCTAAAGAAAATTCAGCCTGGTGAGGAAGGCTGTCAAAAGTCAAGAGAGGTGAAAAGCTAGGCCTCTTTTGCAAGTTAGCCAAGTTGTGAATGCAAAAGAAAAGTTCTTGAAGGAAATGAAGAATGCTATTCCAATGAACACAGAAAGTCTTATTGTTGATATGGAAAGTTTTAGTGGTCTGGATAGATCAAATCGGCCACAATATTCCCTTAAGCCAAAGCCAAATCCAAAGCCAGGCCCTAACTCTCTCCAATTCTGTGAAAGCTGAGAGGTGAAAAAGCTGCAGAAGAAATGTTTGATGCTAACAGAGGTTGACTCACGAAGTTTAAGAAGCAATCTCTAACATAAAAGTACAGGCGAAGCAACAAGTGTTGATGAAGAAGCTGCAGTAAATTCTCCAGAAGATCTGGCTAAGATCACTGATGGAAGTGGTTGCATTAAACAATATATTTTTAATGTAGAGGAAACACCATTCTATTGCAAGATGCTGTCTAGGACTTTCATAGCTAGAGAGGTGAAGTCAATGCCTGGCTTCAAGGCTCTTCTTGAGGGGTAATGCAGCTGGCAAAGTTGAAGCCAATGTTCACTTACTATTAAAAAAATCCTAAGGCCCTTAAGAATTCTGCTAAATCTACTCTGCATGTACTCTATCAATGGAACAACAAAGCCAGGATGATAGCATACCTGTTTATATCACTGTTTACGGAATATTTTTTGGCCCACTATTGAGAGGCCTACTGCTCAGAAAAATTTCTTTCAAAATATTAATGCTCATTGACAATGCACCTGCTCACCCAGGAGCTCTGAAGGAGATATACAAGGATATTAATATTGTTTCATGTTTGTTAATACAACAATCATTCTGCAGCCCATGAATCAAGGAATTGTAACTTTCAAGTCTTACTGTTTAAGAAATACATTTTATAAGGCTATAGCTGCCATGGATAGTGATTCCTCTGATAAACCAGGACAAAGTAAATTGAAAACCTTCTGGGAAGGAGTCATCATTCCAGATGCCGTGAATAATATTCATGATTCATTTGTAGGAGGTCAAAATATCAACATTAACAGGAGTTAGAAGTTGATTCCAACCCTCAAGGATGACTTTGAGGGGTTCAGGCCTACAGTGGAGGAAGTAACTGCAGATGTGGTAGAAATAGCTAGCAAACTAGAAGTGGATCCTGAAGATGTGACTGAATTGCTGCAATCTCATGATCAAACTTGAGTGGATGAGGAGTTGCTTCTCATGAATGGGCAAAGATAGTGGTTTCTTGACACAGAACTACTCCTGGTATAGAAGATGCTGTGAACATTGTTGAAATGAAAACAAGGAATTTAGAGTATTACATAAACTGAGTTGTTAAAGCAGTGGCAGGATTTGAGAAGACTGACTCTATTTTTGAAAGAAGTTTTCCTGTGGGTAGAATACCATCAAATAGCATCACATGCTACAGAAAAATCTTTCATGAAGGGAAGAGTCAATTGATGTGGCAGACTTCACTGTCATATTTTAAGAAATTGCCATGGCCACTCCAACCTTCAGCAACCACCATTCTGATGGGTTAGCAGCCATCAACACTGAAGCAAGACCCTCCACCACCAAAAAGATTATGCTTTGCTGAAGGCTCATATGATCATTAGCATTTTCAGCAAGAAAGTGTTTTTTAATTATATACATTTTTTACACATAATGCTGTTGTACACTTAACCTACAGTATAGTGTAAACATAACTTCCGTATGCACTGGGAAGCCAAAAAATTCACGTGACTCACTCTATTGTGGTGGTCTGGAACACAACCTGTAATCTCTCTGTGGTATACCTGTATTTAAAATTCTATTGAGAGAAGTTCATTATTTAGTAAGGACTGGCAAGCTTTTTCTCTAACAGGCCAAATAGTAAATATTTTAGGCTTTGTAGGCAACATGTTCTCTGTTACATATTATTTTTTATTTTGCAAACCTTTAAAAATCATGCCTACCTCTTGGGCTGAAAACAGGAGGGCAAAATTTAGACAGGAGGCCATAATTTGCAAACCCCCAATTTAAGGGAATCTTAAGGTGAAATCTTTTATAAAGGAAGCAATACCTTTTGAACAATCTACTTAATTAAAAATTTTAGAATTTTCTTTGGGTTTTTTAAAGGTAGGCACATTATATCAAAATTATTTTTTCTAAAAGAATATTAGAGGTTTCAGAATCAGAATCAAATTGTTGCATTCACTGAGTTAATTACTGTATTCTGATTCTTTATAAATTAGTAAAATTCATGTTATACATATGGTATAGTACATACCTGTTATTGCTAACTTCTTCATATACACATCATTAAAAACAGCTACTAAAAGCAAAGCTGTAAGTTTCATTCCTTTCTGTTCTACCACATACTGTGACAGGAATCATCTCTTCCATCATCTTCATAAATAAGAAGGATAGTTTCTCCTCTTAACAGTTATTGTTTCTCTTTCTTACCTGACCCTGAGCTTAAGCTAACTCTTAATTTGGGGCATCAATTCTGTCTAGTATGGACTCTTTCCAAAGCCTCTAAATCACTTCAGTTTAGCTGAAGGGCTTTCCCATTTTCTCTGTCATCTTAGAACCTCCAAAAGAAAGGCGCAGCTGAGGCACCACGACAAGGGTTCCCTAGACAGTGACCCAGGCTCTGCCTCTCCTAGCCATGTAAGCTGGAGCCCAAAGAGGAAATTCAGGAGGCCAAAGAGGAAATTCTTCTTTCAAAATAATTGTGTTTCTTCAAAGAAACAATGGGTGCTATCTTTTAATCCGTATTGGTTAACCGATTCAGCGTTCCCACAGCTGCTGAAATGCCTTTGAAACTGCTATGAATGCAGGGTTCAACACATGAACTACGACTCCTAACCTCAGGGGTTTGTGGGGGTTAGTTAACAGTAATAACAAAAAGTACTGACTGCTCAGTATAGAGTGACAAAGAAGATAAAGGCTGAATTAACAGTGCCGTATATTAATAATACTGTAAGGAAGAAAGAAGAGAAATGAGATATCCTTGATGAAGATAAGTCAATATATGACATAACAGGAGGTTTAAAATAACTATTTCTAGAAAGTTATTTTACATGATAGCAATTTAGCAACCTCCTTAGCAAACAAAGTATCAATTTGGTCATTATTCTTACCTGAAGTATCAGTTTAGGATCTAGAGTTTGAATGAAAAATCCCAACAGTGGAAGTAAAAGGCTGAATGTCTGCTGAATGTAAGGTTGATCTGCTACCTAAGAAACACAAAATAATTTTGAAGAAAAAGTTTCAATCACGTAAGAATTACTATAATAATAGCAAACTTTTATTGAGCACTTATATCAGGTAATATGTTAAGCATTTTATATTACCTCATTTATGCCTTACAACAGCTCTGTGAGGTAGATATTAATTACCTTTACTGATAAGAAAACAGGGTCAAAGAGATTAAACAATTTGTTCAAGATCACGTGGCTAGGATAAAAAGCAGAGCTGTGATTGAAATCCAAATTTAAGTCTAAAAGGGATCTAATTACTTGTCTGTGACTGAAAGGCTTATATGTTCCTTAGTCATCTTAAAATTTCATTTCTCTTCTTCATAATTTTGGTTTACATTATAATATTGTAAGCTATATCCCCATTACAGATATCCTGAATGAATACTGAATAATTTGTGAACATCCAGGAAAGTACTTGTTGAAGTCAAAACAATGCAGTAGGGTAATCTGACCATAAAAAAAAAAAAATAATAAAACATTATCTGTAAAATCATTTCTATCATTTCCCAAAAGTATGGCTGTTGCCTTTAGCTTCCACTAGCTGCCAGAGGCCAGTGTTTCTTTGACTTAGTCAAAGAAAACAAACAGCCTATTTATATTTTTAAACTAAGAAACAGATGTATAACCATGTGTGGGAGGCATATCATTAGTTTTAGATCATCACTTGGCTTCTTGGCTTTGCTGGGAAAGAGAAATAGAAATTAGCCACATCCATTCACTAGCCCTTTCCACCTTTAAGTCAGCTCACTCTCCATTGCCCAAAAGATTTATTAAAGGTCCTAGAATCACAGAAATGGGATACATTAACCCAAAACAGAACAAACAATAGGGGAAGAGATAAGGTGGGGGCGAAGAGGGTATAACCAGTTAGGAAAGTAAGTAGGTGGACTGCCATCACATCACGTATTCTAATTTTACTAATATAATGCTATCACACTCTGAAAATGAAAGCGGCCTGAGAGAGTACAGATACTTTAAGTTCTTATAAAGGTCTACTAAACACCCAAAAGAATTAGATACATTTTACTCTATACTGGAAAATTTCAGTACTATCCTCTTTTTTTGATATTTTCTGTTTTTTGATAAGGAAAGGATCAGTTGCTTTCCTTACCTGTTTAATGTTTAAAAAAGCCCAAAGCTGACTCACAACTTCCACAATTGCAGTTTGTTTTCCTGTATCCAAAGCTTCACCAGCAGAATTACATATTGTAAGCAAAGCAGACAGTACTGTGTTCTAAAGGGCAGAAACAAGAAAGGACTTGAGTTTAAATACCAGTCTAAAGCACCACCAAGAGCCCACTTACCTAGAGGTTATAAGAGTTACTTTTAACTCTTCATAAAAGTCCATGTAGAATAATATTTCTAAGAGCCAAAGCCATCTTTTCAGCTACTTAACACAAGTATATATTAAAAATAATTTTCCTTGTACACAGAAACATTTCCTTTGTTTTTCTAAATAAACTTTTTTTTTTTGAGATAGCATCTCGCTCTGTCACCAGGCTGGAGTGCAGTGGTGCAATCTAGGCTTACTGCAACCTCCGACTCCCAGGTTCAAGCACTTCTCCTGCCTCAATCTCCCGAGAAGCTGGGACTACCAGCACGCACCACCACACCCAGCTAATTTTTGTATTTTTAGTAGAGACTTGGTTTTCATCATGTTGGCCAGGATGGTCTCGATCTCTTGACCTTGTGATCCACCTACCTCAGCCTCCCAAAGTGCTAGGATTACAGGAGTGAGCCACCGCACCCAGCCATAAACTTCCTTTTAGGGTGAAACGTTGGTAACCCAAAGTTACCAAATGAGAGCAGAAATGTACTTTGATAAATAGCTTTGATACAAGTGGTCAGTATAATCAAGCTACTTTATAATACACATCAACAAAAAGTTATTTTTTCACATTATGCACCCAGCAATCTTTATGGTTTACTAGATTTTATTTTCCTGTTGTTTGAAAATTTTAAATGCCTCAGCAACACTGCATTTAATAAGCAAAGATAGTACTTAAGAAGTGCTAGTATTTGAAACTAAAGGCAATCTTTTCTGGATTAACTCTTACCTATGTGTGAAAATACTCCATTCTCTCTCTGACTAGCCAGGAATGAGGTTGTTTGAGGTGTGGTGGGGGTACAGGGAAGGTCTTATGAGAATGTAATAATCAGTAAAAATGAATGCCTTTAATCTATTATACTTGGACAACCACACTTAATTTTATGAAATTACCATATAACTTCTTAAGATTTACCTATTTCCTTTTACAAATGAACATGTTCCAGACACAGAAATACTCAAAACAATACTAGCAAACCAAATTCAACAGCATATCAAAAACTTAATTCACCATGATCAAGTACACTCCATTCCTGGGATGCAAGATTGGTTCAACATATGCAAATCAATAAGTGTGATTCGTCACATAAGCAGAATTAAAGACAAAAACCATACTGATTATCTCAACAGACATGGAAAAGCTGTTGGTAAAATCCAACATCCCTTCATAATAAAGGCCGTCAAGACCCTAGGCCTCAAAAGAACATACATCAAAATAATAAGAGCCATCTATGACAAACTCACAGCCAACATTATACTGAACAGGAAAAAACTGGAGGCATTCCTCTTCAGAAATGGAACAAGACAAGGATGCCTACTCTTAACCACTCCTATTCAACATAGTATTGAAAGTTCAAGCCAGAGCAATAAGGCAAGAGAAAAAAATAAAAGCAGCATACAAATAGGAAAAGAAGAAGTCAAACTATCTGTTTCAGAATGCAAAATCAATGTACAAAAATCAATACCATTTCTATACACCAATAACATTCAAGCTGAGTGGCAAATCAAGAACACAAGGCTGGGTGTGGTGGCTCACGCCTGTAATCCCAGCACTTTGGGAGGCTGAGGCGGGTGGATCACGAGGTCAGGAGATCAAGACCATCCTGGCTAACATGGTGAGACCCCGTCTCTACTAAAAATACAAAAAATTAGCTGGGTGTGTTGGCAGGCGCCTGTAGTCCCAGCTACTTGGGAGGCTGAGGCAGGAGACTGGCATGAACCCAGGAGGCGGAGCTTGCAGTGAGCCAAGATAGTGCCACTGCACTCCAGCCTGGGCGACAGAGTGAGACTCGGTCTGAATAACAACAACAACAACAACAAAAAAAAAAACCACAATCCTGTTTACAGTAGACACATGCACACCCCTAGGAATACATTTAACCAAGGAGGTGAAAGATCTCTTCAAGGAAACTATAGAACATTGCTAAAAGAAATCATAGATGACACAAACAAATGGAAAAACAGTCCATGCTCATGGATTGGAAGAGTCAATATCATTAAAATGGCCATACTACTCAAAGCAATCTACAGATTCAGTGCTTTTCCTACCAAACTACTGACACCATTTTTCACAGAATTAGAAGAAACTATTCTAAAATTCATATGGAATCAAAAAANCAAGATAGTGCCACTGCACTCCAGCCTGGGCGACAGAGTGAGACTCGGTCTGAATAACAACAACAACAACAACAAAAAAAAAAACCACAATCCTGTTTACAGTAGACACATGCACACCCCTAGGAATACATTTAACCAAGGAGGTGAAAGATCTCTTCAAGGAAACTATAGAACATTGCTAAAAGAAATCATAGATGACACAAACAAATGGAAAACAGTCCATGCTCATGGATTGGAAGAGTCAATATCATTAAAATGGCCATACTACTCAAAGCAATCTACAGATTCAGTGCTTTTCCTACCAAACTACTGACACCATTTTTCACAGAATTAGAAGAAACTATTCTAAAATTCATATGGAATCAAAAAAGAGCCTGAATAGCCAAAGTAATGATAAGCAAAATGAAGAAGGCCAGAGGCATCATATTACTTGACTTGAAACTATAAGACTACAGTAACCAAAAGAGCATGATACTGGTATAAAAACAGAAATAGATCAATGAACACGATAGAGAACCTGCAAATAAAGCCACATACCTACAACCGTGTGATCACTGAAAAAGTCAACAAAAACAAGTAATGGGGAAAGGACTCCTATTCAATAAATGGTGCTGGGCCAGCTAGCTAGCCTATATGCAGAAGAATGAAACTGGATAGCTACCTTTCAGCATATACAAAAATTAACTCAAGATGGATTCAAGATTTAAATGTAAGACCTCAAACTATAAGAATCCTAGAAAAAAACCTAGGAAACACCATTCTAGACCTCAGCCTTGAGAAAGACACCAGTAGCAACTGCAATAAAAGCAAAAATTGACAAGTGGGACCTAATTAAAGAGCATCTGCAGAGCAAAAGAAACTATCAA
The DNA here is from genome assembly GCF_001698545.2 of Rhinopithecus bieti. Taxonomy (NCBI): domain Eukaryota; kingdom Metazoa; phylum Chordata; class Mammalia; order Primates; family Cercopithecidae; genus Rhinopithecus; species Rhinopithecus bieti. The sequence goes on from NW_016804458.1 coordinate 1,096,417, forward strand.
CAAAGTAAACAGACAACCAATAAAATGGGAGAAAATACTTGCAAACTATGCATGTGACAAAGGTCTACTATCCAGAGTCTATAAAGAACTTAAAACAACTGAACAAGTAAAAAACGACCCCATTAGAAAATGGACAAAAGACATGAACAGACATTTCTCAAACCAAGACACACAAGTGGCCAATGAACATATAAAAAAACTATCAGGGAAATGCAAATCAAAATCACAATGAGATGCTATCTCACACCAGTCACAATGGCCGTTTAAAAAGTCAAACAACAGACACTGGTGAGGCTACAGAGAAAGTAAATGCTTATATACTGTTGGTAGGAATGTATATTATTTCAGCCACTGTGGAAAGCAGTTTGGCGATTTCTCAAAGCACTCAGAACTACCATTCTACCCCGCAATCTCATTACTGGGTACATATCCAAAAGAAAACAAATTGTTCTACCAAAAAGACATATGTACTCATGTGTTCACTGCAGCACTACTCACAACAGCAGACACTGAATCAACCTAGATGTCCATCAACAGATTAAAGAAAATGTGGTACATATATACCATGGAATAGTATACAGTCATAAAAAAGAATGAAATCATGTCCTTTGCAGCAACATAGAGCAGCTAGACACCATTATCCTAAGCAAATTAATACAGGAATGGAAAACCAAATACCACATGTTCTCACTTATAAGTAAGAGCTAAACACTGGGCACTCATGGACATAAAGATGGCAACAATAAACAATGGGACTATTAGTAGGGGGAGGGAGGAGAGAGGATAAGGATTGATAAACTGTTGGGTACTATGCTGAGTACCTGGGTGATGAAATCATTGATACCTCAAACCTCAGCATCACGTAATAAAACCAGGTAACAAACCTGCACAAGTATCCCCTAAATCTAAAATAAAAGTTGAGGCTGGGTATGGTGGCTCACTCCTGTAATCCCAGCACTTTGGGAGACTGAGGCGGACAGATCACCTGAGGTTAAGAGTTCAAGACCAGCCTAGTCAACATAGCTAAACCCCGTCTCCACTAAAAATACAAAAATTAGCCAGGCATGGTGGTGGGTGCCTGTAATCCCAGCTACTTGGGAGGCTGAGGCAGGATAATCACTTAAGCCCAGGAGGGAGAGGTTGTGGTGAGCCGAGATCATGCCACTGCACTCCAGCGTGGGCAACAGAGCAAGACTCCATCTCAAAAAATAAAATAAAAAATAAAAGTTGAAAAAAAATTTAAAAAGACATATGTTGAACAACCTGCTGGACTAAAAAGCTGTGGTCATACTACAAAAGTTTACTTATAGTGCTTTTACTTTACCTAATATAAAACAAAACATCTTTTGTCCTTACTATAGAAATTGGTACACATTAAATGCAAAACTCAGACACATTTAACCTGTTAACAAGGTATTTAATAGTTTTTCTAAAATAAAGTCACATAAAAACATTTCCTTTGGATAAGCCTGGGCACTGTGGCTCACACCTGTAATCCCGGCACTTTGGGAGGCCAAGGTGGGTGGATCACCTGATGTCAGGAGATCGTAACCAACCTGGCCAACATGGCGAAACTCTGTCTCTACTAAAAATACAAAAAATTAGCTGGGCATGGTGGTGGGAGCCAATCCCTGCTATTCAGGAGGCTGAGGCAGGAGAATTGCTTAAATCTGGGAGGCGGAGATTGCAGTGAGCCAAGATCACGCCACTGCACTCCATCCTGGGCAATGAGAACAAAACCTCGTCCCCCCACAAAAAATTATAATAATTATGATCAAGTGTTATTACATATAACAGTATCAGAACATTTGTACTCAGCATGGAAACATATGCCCTCAGAAAACCCTGAACTCCTAAGTTAGAACTGCAAATAGACCTCTGTCCCTTTGAATGCCCTATCCTTATCCTTACTTTTCTCTACTTAATGTAAATTGGCATTTATTTTACTGTCCATTGCTAAGCTCGAATGTGAGTCTATGACAGTAGAAATTTTTGGTTCCCGATGTACCCCCAATGCCTAGAACAAAGTGGCACATAAAAGTACTCCAAATATATTTGTTGAATGAATGAATGAGCGTATGAACACTAAACTGGAAAATTCAACCATGTGTACTATATCCAGTCAACTTTTTAAAAGCTCGCATTTCCTACTTCTTCTAGTAGATGAGTCTCTTTTTATTATTCCATTATTTTATGAGGGAACATTCTATGTAAAAGATACATAAAGGTTCAAAGTTCGCATAAAATGGGGGTTGTATTTTGTCGAATGGAAGAATTACATCTGCCTAATCCCGAGATGCATCAGCAAAAATACACAAGTGAAGTGTTCCATAGTGTGTTTGATCATGTCTCAACATGTCTTAAGCAACATAGGAAACAACCCCCCAATATAATACGTCAATTAAAATAACAGTACGTTTCTCACAGATTCTTTTACGATGTAGAAATCTGAAAATCTTACTAGGTTCTAACAGAAACAGATTACAGAGCCTGTGTGCTTGTTATTAACAACCTATCCCCATTACCTAAAACAATGCTCAATAAATAGCTGCTGAATGAATACAATTAATCAAAATTATTATCTTACCAGAGATTCTAGTTCTCCCAAAGTACGACTGCTGCTCAGCCATTTCCTGCATTCTGCTGTGCCTACTGTGGAGACCTCATGGACAGTCTGTTTCCTAAGCTCAGCAGGTAATGCCTGGAAGGAAATATGCTGCCACAGAGGCAGATTTTCTGCTTCTTTTGGGGAAAATTTATGGATAAACTCCAGCTGAAATAAATTGTTAAAGAAGAGTAATATGAGACAAGTCAGAGGAATGGATACACAAAAGCTAAGTATTTGTTTCCACATTTAATATTTCAAGAACGCTTTTTAATAGTACCGTAATATCTATGTTCCAGACCAAGGTAACATAAATGAACATACCTTATTATTATTATTGTTGACACTGCACTGGTTTCCAAAACAAAAACACAGCTTAAGTGGAGCACGATATAAATGCACTAAGACATTAAATAATGTATTTCATTATTAGTTATGTCAGATATCTTATCATGCTCCTACTTACCAATAAGTCTTATTTTTCTGTATACTCCTCACCTTGTAGTTAAGTCAAAAGTAATATTCCAAATATACAAACTGGATTTAGTCAACCTTCATAGCTTACTATTATCTCACTTGATTATAGCCGAGAACTTAAAGCAGCAAAGATTCAGCTTTAAACTGAGTTAGCTGGTTCTGCCCCACTTTAGACAAGATACTAAATCAGTTTCACAAAGGTAAGCCACAAAGCAAAAAGAATGTGGTTGGCAAATCCATTCCACCACTGAAATAACAATTCAAAGTGCTTACCAGGTTAACAGAAAAGTACTGTTTTGTTAAAATGCAGATGTTACATACTAGATAAAAATAGAAAACAAAAGTTCTAAGAAACAGTTTAAATGCTGAATCAGTTTTTGGTGGAAAAATGGTAAAACCAATGGTGCATTTAATGATTAAAATAAATATAATCCAACTAGGAAGTATATTAGTGTATTTTCTAAGAAGTAGAATAATTCAATTTAAAATATTCAAAATCTACTTGATGAAAACTTTTCCTACACCAAAACTAAAACCCACCAAAAAAAATTAAATCTGACAGAGAAACTTTTCCGTCATATACTGTATTTGTATTTCAATTATACTTCTTTTGTGGAAAATATTTACCTGTCAATACAAGCTAGAAATCATGTGGCTATCTGCTGTGACAAAGGCTACAGCCAGAAAAACAGATCCCTTGATGAGCGAGTGTCTATTATAAAAAGCAGCTTTATTCATAAAAGCAAACTACATCAGGAAAGCCAAGAGAACTGTGCCAACTGGTAAACATCAGTTCTAGTATCACCGTTCTTTATAATAAAGTCCAGTAAGTGAGTGAACTACTTCCCTTTCCAAAATAGAAACTAAAAATCTAATATCCTGGACAACATAAAAGGGTAGGTATTGCCAAAATTTGTTACAGAAAGAGTTCAAGATTCTATTCTGAGGTTGAAAACCCTGGTTTCAACACAATTCTAAAGACTTAAAACTGCTATGACAAAATAGTTCATAAAAGACTAAAGTATAAGGGAATAATACACAGAGAATTATGACTTCCCTTCTTAAAATTGGAAAGAAAAAATACACTTGTGGTTTAAAATATAAATGCAGTAATTTTACTTTACATTAAAAGATAGTACAAACTATCAGTGTGCTTAGATAAGGCATATTAAATACTTTCCCCTCAAGTAGGTAACCTCCTTGTATTTTGCTTTTCTTGATAAAATGGAATACTATTAATAGTTACATACTGAAAGAAATAATGTGATATTCAATAATTACCCCTCATATTAAAACAGGAAATGCATTCTAACATCTATTTTTATCAGCATTTTCTTCCAAATTAGTATCATAGACACTTTTGTTTTTTAAAGTATATTATCACCATACTGGGATTAACTATTTTCATTTAGGTTAAGGCTACATCACTAGTAAAAAAAATTTGGGTTCTTATTTTACTATTTAAAAAGACAACATCTTGTATGCAAATAGCTGAAAATTATTTCAAGTTTCATTGCTCACTTCTCCTTTTTTCTCTAATATGCTTTCTTGCCTTTGCTTCTCTATTCCCACCACCTTCCACATTCATCCTGTAACACGTACCTCAAATGCCATCAACTGCAACTCCTATGCCTACCTGTTCCCATGCTGCACCTCTTCAGAAATGACTGTCTCAGCTACGAACACCCAACAACATTTGATTTGTGCCTCAGTTTTGGCATTCATCACAAACCAGTCTTTAATATGAGTATCTTTATAAATTTATAGTTTATACTAGATTTTATGTTCCTTGAGATATCATGAGATAGTGCAGTGGTTTCCAAGCTGTAAAGAGAGTCCTGCTATGTTGTCCAGGCTGGACTTGAACTTTGGGCTAAATAAAACGATCCTCCGATCCTCCTGCCTCAGCATCCCAGATCAGCTGTTAGGTGTGAATTTGTGGAAGTTATTTAATTTCCTCGAGCTACTGTTTCTTCATCTGTCAAATGGACACAATATTATCTATCCCACGAGGCTGCTGTAAGGACTAAATGAATTAAGTGCCTGGCCTGGTACAGTCTCAAAATATTATTTCCCGTCCTCCCTTCCTTTAAGAGAAAGGATAATGTCTTATTAGGGGTAAAAAAAAAAAAAAAAAAAAAAAAAAAAAGAGCAAACAGGAGGAGGAGACCTTAACATTTGTTGGTCTTTTCATGCCATATGTATATTCTATATCTTATCAAGTTTCTTAACTGCCATATGAGTATTATTATCTATCTCAATTTTATAATTAACTCTCCTAAAGACTCTCAGAATAGGTATTCAGATTCAGGTTTCTTAAGTTTTATCACAATAACTTGTACATAAAGAAAATCTGCATTCGATAACTGAAGATACAAATTAAAAGTAACCCTTCATTTATCTATAATTTATATATCTGATAGCCTCATTTGGAAAAATTTAGAAAATTGAGAGTAAGAGATCTCCAGGCATAGACTATAATTTATCTAATTTAGAACACTGCTTCTAGACCTCATAGCTAATTCATTCTGAGTTACATTATTTTAAAAGTTAAAATTTTCACAACCACTTTGGGAAAATAATTTTATTCCTGTTGTATAAATAAGAAAATTGAGGTTAAAAGGAAAGTGACGGTTGAGCTCAATGGCTCACACCTCTAATCCCAGCACTTTGGGATGCCAAGGCATGAGGATTGTTTGAATTCAAGTTTGAGACCAGCCTGGGCAACATAACCAGACACTGTGTCTAAAAAAAAAGGAAAGTGACTTTCTTAAAGTCTTATGACATGTGACCCTTTCCCTCCCAGTCCCACTTCTTCTAAGAGATCTGGAGTAGAAAATTCTTTTGGAAGCAAGCTTCCTATGCTCTTAGAGGGCTAATAGGTGGGGCTACCTTTAAGAAAAAGAAGGCTAAGAGGTATTGTAGTACCTCTGGTTCCTGACCAACCACTCTAGGGCAGGAACAGACTTGGACTTGGGGCAAAAACCCTAGTCAGAAATAACTCCTAGCATTTACTGAGCACCCTCTTAAACCTAGCACTATGCTGTTTTCCATGTATTAGTTCCAAGTCTTTACAAACTTTTTCAAAATAGTTATACATATCTTCTGTTTTGCAGACAAGGAAAATGAAGTTCAGAAAGGATGACTTGCCCAAGGTCATGGTATGCCAGGATTCAAAGCAAGGACCACAGGACCTTAAATTCTAATCCCCTTCACTAATCTAGTGGTTCCCAAGCTTAGACCCAAGTCTGACTCACATAGGAACTTAATGATAGTACGAACAAAAACCAATTATTGAGCCTTACTTCACACCCATGCCTCCATACCCACCCATCCACAGATTACAGTCCAGGAACTTATATTTTTAAAAGAGCTCATACAAGAGTTCCGATGTGACCAGTCTGAGGGACTGCACTAGGCCACACAGGTTTATGTAAGTAAAGACCATTAAGAACAAAAATAATATTCTAGCTCTTCAAAATAAAAGGGGCAGGGGATATAGAATCATTTCATTTCATGTATCTCAAATATATATGAAAAATAAGGGGAAAGATCTATTTCAGGAAGATGGAATTAGAATAATTATTATAACTTGAAGCAAGGACATCAAAATCTATACCCAGCTGAAAGCAATAAACAAAGCACTCAACATGTCAAAAATTTATACTTAGATCACACCAATATTTAAATTTAAAATAAATGGAGGCAAGGCCAGGCAGAGTGGCTCACACCTGCAATCTCAGCACTTTGGAAGGCAGAGATGGATCACTTGAGCCCAGGAGTTTGAGACCAGCCTAGGTAACATAGTGAGACCCAGTCTCTACAAACAATTTTTTAAAAAATTAGCCAGGCGTAGTGGTGTGTGCCTGTAGTCCCAGCTACTCAGGAGGCTGAGGTGGGAGGATTGCTTGAGCCCGGTAAGTTGGAGCTGCAGTGAGCTATGGTTGAGCCACCGTACAACCAGCCTGGGTGACAGAGCGAGACTCTGTCTCAAAGAAATAATAAAATAAAATTTTTAAAACGGAAAAAAAAAGGCTATCAAAGGAGTCTGAATCCAACTCTGAGCAGGTTCATAGACAGTGACAAAGATGATATGCTTCCTTGCCTGATGGGGTGGGGCCATGAAGAAAAAGAGACGCTTCAACAGTATTGATAGGTTCATGAGTTGATAACATTCTCCAGGGCATGATTTTATCTGGAAAAAGACATGAGAAAGAGAGGAGAGATTGACTAATTTAGAATCAGAATTTTTACAAGAAGGGAATATGCCAAAATATTAATAGCAGCTCTTTCTAGGGGAAAAGATTGTAGTAATATTGACTTTTAATTTGGGGCTTTTCTTTTTTATCTTCAATGAATCTAAATTTAGAATGAGATTGAAATTTTGACATTATATTTAAAAATAACACTGTAATTTCTATTTGTAATTATCATTTTGATAACTTGGTATGTCAGTCCAAAGACAATTCATGGAACTTTTTAAGATCTAACTACAATAATAGAAAGGTAGATAAAACTCTACAAGACAGAAGCTTTATTAAAAGACATTATAGGGGCTGAGTGTGGTGGTTCGCAACTATAATCCCAGCACTTTGAGAGGCCAAGGTGGAAGGACTGCTTGAGCCCAGGAGTTTGAGACTAGCCTGGACAACACAGCAAGAACCCCATATCCACAGAAAGTTTTAAAAATGAGCTGGGTATAGTGGTGCATGCCTGTAGTCCCAGCTACTCAGGAGGGTGAAGGAGGAGGACCATTTGCACCCAGAAGTTTGAGGCTGTAGTGAACTATGATTGCACACCACTGCATTCTAGCCTGGGTGACAGAATGAGACCCTGTCTCTAAGAAAAAAACCACCACTAACAAAAAAATGTTATAAACTCAATTTTATCAGTTCCTATCATAATATACTATCATTCCATCCTAGAATCAATTTCTATCATAATGAACTAGAAGAAATCCATTCCTACACCATAATGCACTGAGAAGCTTTTATTTAAAGGAAACCTGAGACATAAAACACATAACATAAAAATCACTCTTTATCTGCTTTGTGAAAGATATGTTAAGAATTTAGTAAAGTGGGTAAGTGATAATCCAGACTATCAGCCATGGAGACATAGATGTCAGCTGTTTAGGATATTACACACCTCACTGGATCTGATCTACAAAATCCTTTAAAGGTAAACCAAGAAATATAAGATACAATAAGACTAGTAGACAGTAAAAGATGTACGGCCCACATAAGATCTTAAAGGCCAGGGACAAAAATACATAACAAATAGGTCATAATCATCTCATATGGAACACATAAAACACCTCAGAATTTAAAAGCAAAAAATGTTAATGTTAAAAAGATGAAATCATTATTAAATCATTTTCTCTGTGTACCCATTCATAAAACATGACTTCTTTTGCCAAAAGCATCTATCACTGTCAAATTCAAGTTCCCCTCAAATCATCTTGACTTAAAAAAAAATACAACAAAATCAAGGATCAGCTTGTCTAAGGCATATTAGAGAGACAGAGGAGAGAGACCTCTTGGCCATCAATTATAAATCGCTCTTATTTTCTACTTTGTATTCAATTTTAAATGTAATCTCAACCTAGTCTTTCCTTCCCAGAACAATTACTGAAATTACATAAAATCCTGAGAATATGAGAAAACATCCCTAGTTTCACGTTAACAGTTTTTCAGTACATCCTTCTTATAAGCATCAGCATTAATACAGGACAAAGACTGTCAAAACAATCTTGTTACTATGATATTTCTCCCGCTGATATTCACATTCTTAAAGATTATCATATCCCCAGAGGAACTGCATAGAGTGGGTATTTTAGGCCTTGTAATTCTACGCACCAGATGAGCCACTATGGTGACATGGTGTGCACAGAGTTCAGCAGTCCCATATCTGCAATATAAAGAGAAGGCAACTGGGTTTATACAATTACTCAGAAACACAAGGAGATGAACTTGCATAAAGCACTAAATATTCTGATGAGGACATTAAAAACTGCCATTACTTCCATGACCAAATAGTATCACAATATACAAAACTCCCTAAACAGTACTCATCTATTGGCTTGAACCAAAGAAAGAAGAGAACTTGTTTCCTAATTTAATGCTGTAATATGAAATCAAAGCATTTTGGGAATTATTATTAAAGGATTATTGAAACATAGTTTTTCTATAAACTTACAATTATAAAATTATTTACTGTCAGTCACTACTAATAACCAATCCAAAGAAAAAGCAAGTATGTTGTACCGAGCAAGGAAGCACCATGCATCCATAGCTAACAAAGAGGTGATCATATTAGCACTAAGTACAGCATTCAGCAGAGCAGCATCCTAATCAAAAACAGAAAAATTTATTTAAATACTAAAATTCACAATAATAGTATTATATTTCTCAAAATAAAACAAGAAAGCACTATCAGAATCCAAATAACAGATCCTCAATGGGAAAGTTCTACTTTCTAGTATCTGAAAGGACACTGCCATTCCCTCAATATTTATTGAGCACCTACTATACATTAAGTACTGTGCTGTGCTATGGAGAGTTCAACATGGTTTTAAATGTGGTAATTCAATCACGAGGATCCACAAAGATTCTCTAAGCAGCCTGAAATATTCAAAACAACATAAATAACATATATGCTTATACTCTTCTTTCTGCTTTTATTCACATACAATATTTAATAGGTGCTAGATAGTATGTAATATCTGAAATGCTACTGATCCTTAAATTTCAGATATTACAAGTATCAAATTCCTAGAATTTCTTAACCTCTTTTCGAATCAAATTCTATTTTTTGAAAATCTACATTATATCTGAGATCTATAAGAGCCCTGGTACTACAAGCTATTAATTTTTCTTTTGAAACTTACTTAAGTACCACATATTTTTTCCTCTTCTCACATTGTCTTTGCATACCTCCCCACCCAAAATGTTTTCTCAAATATTTTAGCCAAATATTAGATCTATACAATATAGGAATCTAGGATTACCATTTTCTAGGACACAACTAAGTTTCATTCAAAACAAATACACGTTAAGATTCCCACACTTTCTTCTGTATATGAATCACAATTTCAGTGAAGAGAAAGCAAAAGTGTAACCTTAGCTTAGCACAGTAAGTAATAAGCTTACCAGTTCAGCAAACAGTGAGGGATGAAAGGAAGTAATAAATGTACACAGATGAACACAAACATGCTGATACAATGTGACAGCCACCTCAGCTTTCCCCTTACTCTTTAATCCCTGTAAATGAACAGGTAGAGAGAGTTCACCAGAACACTGCTCAAAACTGTAGAAAATGGCTTTGAGTAGAGATATCCTGCAGAGAAATTGAGAACATTGAACCCAACGTTAATAACATTTACTAATTAGCAAGTATAATAATATGTAACATGGAAGGTTGTTTAAGCAAAGAAAAATTTCAAGAGGTATACTCAGCAAGTTTCCAACATGTGTGAATATGCACACATAAAAGGAAAATACAGTGTCAAAGAAAATTTTTAATCAGATATTTATGTTAATAGTTATTGTGTAGACTTCATATGGTGTGTCAAAAAAAATTTTTTAATCAGATATTGCTAATATTGTGTAGACAATATATATTGCTACTTTATAACAGTATAGATATAAAATATATAAGCCTATATTAGATGCTAAAAATATTTTAATATTTTAATTTTGTTCAGTATTGCTTAATGGTCAGCATTATAAACATTGATTGTAATAGAGTAGCTGTAAGTAGAAGCATGTAAAAATGAGCTCTGATAAATAGAACACTAGACTATAGGTATATATATAAGGTATATCCTAGCAAATGTTACCTTTAATCATCTTCCTTGCCAACACCATAGTCCACCCTCTAGTTTCTTTCTTCCCGGATTACTCTGTGCTCTAATTTTTCACCTCTTCCTTTATCCCATTCTGTGTACCATGATGAGGTTAGTCTCCCTAAACCTGGCTCTGAGCTTCTATTCTGCTCAAAAACTGAAGCATAATGTTAGAACTTCTCAGCTTTGGAATAAAAGCCTGTCCCATACTGTTGCCATCTTCTACTTTTCCTCCTCATTCCTATATTCATTTTCAACAAATATTCCTTGCTTCCGTCACACTCCTTATTTATGTCTTCCTTTTACTCGTGCTTTTGTCTTCTTTACGTACTTACAATTTGACAGTTTTGTTTTGTTTTGTTTGGAGCAGGGTCTTGCTCTGTCACCCAGGCTGGAGTGCACTGGCATGCTCACTGCAGCTTCAGCCTCCTGGGCTCAAGTGATTCTCTCCTACCTTAGCCTCCTAAGTAACTGGGACCAATGGTGTGTGCCAGCTGTCCTGGCTAATTTTTAAATTTTTTCTAGGGATGAGGTCTCACTATGTTGCCCAGGCTGGTCTTCCAACTCCTGGGCTCAAGTGATCTTCCTGCCTCGGCCTCCCAAAATGCTGGGATTACAGGCGTGAGCCACTACACCCTGCCCATAACTTGACTATTTTTAATTTGTTGTTTAAATCCTCTAAGTTTCTTCAACCATTTTAATCTTAAAATGACTCCTCCTTTTCTGCTACTTATTTTGTTTTCCATTTAATATCTAATTTAGCTATTTAAGTTTCAAGTTACTTGAGGAACTCTGACTTTGTGTAACTCAGTACTAAGATAAACAGTTGGTAAATGATGCAAAAAATGTCCACAAAAATTCTCCTTTAAGGAATTTGACAGTGAATTTCTCTGACAGGACATAAATGTTATGTACACAGAATGGGATAAAGGAAGAGGTGAAAAATTAGAGCACAGAGTAATCTGGGAGGAAAGAAACTAGAGCGTGGACTATGGTGTTGGCAAGGAAGATGATTAAAGGTAAAATTTGCCAGGATATACCATATATATATATATACACACACCTATAGTCTAGTGTTCTATTTACCAGAGCTCATTTTTAAATGCTTCTACTTACATCTGCTCTATTACAATCAATGTTTATAATGCTGACCATTAAGCAATACTAAACAAAATTAAAACATTAAAATATTTTTAGCATCTAATAGAGGTTTATATGTTTTATATTTATCTACTGTTATATAGTAGCAATATATATGTGTGTGTGGCACACACATATGAGGTCTACACAATAACTATTAACATAAATATCTGATTAAAAAAAAAACAAAACTTAATTTCAAGACCATTCCAAACAACAGGGCATTCTCAACCATTGATAATGTGACTGGATAAAAACATGTTTGCTACCTGGTTGTAGTTTCTGAGGCCTGGCTGTCTGTGCACCACAGGGTTTGCACTTCCTTAGGCTGAGATGGCAGCTTATCCATGACAACAACCAGAAGAAGACATTGTGGAAACTGTAGTTCACATGGCAGGTCTTACATGTAATAAAAACACATTAATTCAGCAGCAACCTGATTAATACGTAAAGGAATTTTTTTTTTTTTCAGACAGAGTCTTACTCTGTCACCCAGCCTGGAGTGCAGTGGTGCAATCTCAGCTCACTGCAACCTCCACCTTCTGGGTTCAAGAGATTCTCCTGCCTCAGCCTCCCAAGTAGCTGGGACTATAGGTACATGCCACCACACCCAGCTAATTTTTGTACTTTTAGTAGAGATGGGGTTTCACCATATTGGTCAGGCTGGTCTTGAACTCCTGACCTCAGGTGATCTCCCCGCCTCAGTCTCCCAAAGTGCTGGGATTACAGGCATGATTCACTGTGCCCAGCCAGGTATAATTTTTAAATAAGAAATATGTTTCAAGAAAAGAAACTAAAAGAAACTTAATAAAAATTTCTTAATTGTAAAAAAGAATGGTTAGGGGAAATCACTGTCTCTAACATGTCGTAATAGATGATTTACCATTAAATCTGTTTTGAAGCTTACCTAATTTACTATCCAAAACCACCTGCACAAAAGGTTGAAATGTGAGCAGCTGACTGATAAGTGGATCCAGTGTCACTAGGAAAGCACCTTCTATTTCCTCTTGGTGTGCTTTAGAAATCCTGGTAGCATAAAGGCTTGGAGGAAACTTGCTGGAAAGGGAGAGAAAAAAAACTCATTAATAGCTATCTTATAATTTTAGGTAGAGTAAGTACTATAAACTGATGTTCTAGTAGTAAAAATACATTAAAAACTAAATTTTTAAAAATAAGTGTGCATTTTATAAAACAAAATTCCAAGTACTAAATTGATACCAGAATTGGATCAAGATCTCTAAACCAAACATAGCTATAATTCTATAAAATGAGAAGCTGATAATCTTAGAGAAATCTTTGTTGCTTTGAGGCACTGATACCATTTTGACAATGGTATCCTTAAAATACTATAAAAATCTATCTTAAATCAAAAGTGAAAATACATATTGAAAAGATTATTTCTGATAAATTCTAGCTTATTTCTATTAAAAGCTGTTTTTAGGTGGAGCGTGGTGGCTCACGCCTGTCAAATCCCAGCACTTTGGGAGGCTGAGGCGTGTGGATTGCCTGAGGTCAGGAGTTCAAGACCAGCCTCGCCAACATGGTGAAACCCCATCTCTACTAAAAAATACAAAACTTAGCTGGGTGTGGTGGTGCATGCCTGTAATCCCAGCTACTCGGGAGGCTGAGGCACGAGAATCGCTTAAAACTGGAAGGCGGAGATTGCCGTGAGCCAAGACCGTGCCATTGCACTCCAGCCTGGGTGGGAGAGTGAACTCTGTCTCAAAAAAAAAAAAAAACAACCAACCAACCAAACAAACAAAATGCCGGGCATGGTGACTCACACCTGTAATCCCAGCACTTTGGGAGGCCAAGACCGCGCCACTGCACTCCAGCCTGGGCAGCAAGAGCGAAACTCCGTCTCAAAAAAGAAAAAAAAAAAGTTGTTTTTAAATAGGCAGAACGCTGAATTTACTATGAATTAATACTCAGTTTCTCAGAAGCAAGAGCTTTACAAGAAATAAACCATATACTAACACTGAAGAAGAATGGAAAGACTATTTCATGAAAATGTCTCAGTAACTGGGTTTTAAACTAAAGTTCAATCAAAACTTATGTGAACTAAGATATGTATTCTATATTTTTTGCCACATTAATTGTATACTTGACAATACATAAGAAAACTCTGTCTAGCAGAGGATAACAGCATTTTAAAGTATGCACTTAAGATAAACACTTGAGGTTTTTGTAGAGTGATGGAAAAAGCACCAATCTGTCAATTAGTTACATGACTTTGGTTCATTCATTTGCCCTTCCTGAGACTCAGTTTCGTCATTCGTGACATTGATTCTGAGTTATTGTGAGGATTAATTATAAGTAAATAAAAGACATATACAAATAAAACATAGTAATGAAATTCCAGACTTGAATGACATCTACTGAGCATCATTGCAAGTATTTTTTCAAATATTTTTAAATTAATTTGATAAATGTTTACCAAGTGCCTATGTATACATGCCATGCACTGTTCCACGAGTGAGTGATACAGTAATAAAGAGAATATACCAAGTCACTGTCTTTATAGAGTTTACAATTCTAATGAAAGGGGACAGTTAACAGACAAGTGTACAAGTAAATACATAATATAGCAGAGGTTAATTCAGTGCTGCAGAGAAAAAAAATAAAACAAGGAAAGAAAGACAAGAAGTTCTATTGATGAAAGTCATCTGAGGGTTGAGCAAAGAAGTCACATCATTTGATTTGTGTTTTTTATCACTCATTTTGGCTACTGTGTGGAGAACAAACTAGCGTGAGGCAAAGATATAAACTTTTTTGCAAAATCCAGGCAAGAAAATAATAGTGGGTCAGATCAGATGGTAGCAGTTCAGGTGATGAGAAGTGCATGTACATGCACGTGCGTGCATGCGTGTGTACACTGAAGGTAACACTGACAGAATATGCTAAAGGAGCAAGGTTTTTTGGCCTGATCAATTTGAAGAACGAAGTTGCCACTTAAACTGAAATAAAGAGGTTACAAAAGGAGCAGATTTTATTGGGTATGAGGATGACATGGGTGGAAATCAAGAGTTCAGTTTGGGACAATTTAGTATAGATGTCCTGATTGGTGGTTAGACATTAAAGGAGATATAAATTTAAAGTCTTGAGACTAAATGATAATAGACAGATAACAGGCCTGAGGAGTAAGTGCTGGGACACACTTAACTTAGAAGAGAAACCTGCTAGGGAGGCTGAGAAGGAGCAGATGGTAAGACTGGAACCAAGAGAACTAAGAGTGAGACATGTCCTAGAAACCAAAAGAACAAAGTGTTCATAAAAGAGGATCAAGTGCTGCTGACAGGTTACAGAAGGACTATAATTGACTAGTGGATGCAGTAACGTGGTGGTCACTCATGACCTTAACAAGAACTATTTCGATGACGTGTTGGTGCAGAAAGCCTGACTGGACTAGATTCAAGAAAAGAGTTGAGACAGGGGTATAGACAACTCCTTCTAGAAATTTTGCTGTAAAGAAAGACAGAGAAACGAGAGGGTATTTGTAGGAGGATGTAGAGTCAAAAGATTTTGTTTTGTATTGTTAAGAAGGGAAAAATAACAGCATATTTGTATACTCATGAGAGTGACCCAGTATGGAGGAAAGGCTGATGATGCAAGAGGGAAAGGGAATAATTGCTGGTGCAAGGTCACTGAGCCTGTGAGAGAGGATGAAATCCAATGCCCAATGGAGAGGCTAGTCTTAGGGGCACAGTTCACTTATGGTAGTGAGGGAATGAATATATGGGTCTAGATACACATAGAATAGTAGATGTGTTACAGGAAACATACAGCAGCCCTCTTTTAATTGCTTCTATTTTTCCTCAGTGACACAGGAAGTGAGGTCATTGACAATGAGGAATTGGGAAGATGTTGGAGATACAGGAAGTTTGAGGAAGGAAAGGTGTGAAAAAGCTGTCTGGGACACTAAATGAATTATGAAGCTGCAACAGGACTGATGATAAATGAATTCATTTTGTGTCAAATTTAGGGCTCTTTGGAGGTAACCATCAATTTTAGAAGTCGCTTAGCCCCATCTAAATTTTGATACCTTTCTGTAATTCACTTTCTTTTCTGATATGGTTTCAGAAAAAAGACCGTCCTGTAAAGTGAATTACAGAAAGGTATCAAAATTTAAATTTAAATGGGGCTGACTTAAACTTCATAGAAACAAAATAAAATAAAGATTAAAAAATGCCAATATAAAATATAAAGGCATATATAAGGTACACGTATATTTGTGTGTATATATATATTTATATTTGCCATTGGATTTTATCACCCTACTAATTATCACTCCTGTATAAGGTACTAGTAAAATACAAAGATAAGCATAACTCATGTGGAATGTATCTTTCAAAAGCCTCTATCTCCAATTATTTCAAGCTAGCAGATAAAAATTACTAAAACATTAAGAAAAATTTTTGTTTTATTGTAAAATGGTAGGTACTTAAGCACTGCATGGCACAGATGGCATTGTTATATCTTAATAATCATATGGCATTCTTCTTACCTGTGTATCTGAAGATACAGGTGGTGCAAAGTACAGCAAGAATCAGAGAGGAAAGGAAGAAATTCCTAAAATAAAACAATTCTATTCATTCTTTGCATAAAATGTGTCTTTTTAGTACATATCATCTCACAAAGGAATGCAAACTAAAATAAAATCCTGAATGTGCCCCCTTTTTAAAAAAAATTATTTTTCTTTCTTTTCTTTTTTTTTCTTTTTTTTTTTTTGAGACGTAGTTTCACTCTTGTTGCCCAGGCTGCAGTACAATGGTGTGATCTCGGCTCACTGCAACCTCTGCCTCCCGGATTCAAGCAATTCTCACGCCTCAGCCTCCCAGGTAGCTGGGATTACAGGCGTGCATCACGATACCCGGCTACTTTTGTATTTTTAGTAGAGGAAGGGTTTCACCATGTTGTCCAGGCTGTTCTTGAACTCCTGACCTCAGGTCATCCGCCCGCCTTGGCCTCCCAAAGTGCTGGGATTACAGGCATGAGCCACCACACTTTAAAAACTGTGTCATAATTTTTAAAGAGGCCTGCATATTTGAGAGTCATCAGAATAGTAGTGGTAACTGTCAAACAGAAAAGTTGTCGACCGGGCACAGTGGCTTACACCTGTAATGTCGGCATTTTGGGAGACCAAGGTGGACAGATCACCTGAGGTCAGGAGTTCGAGACCAGCCTGACCAATATGGTGAAACCTCATCTCTACCAAAAATACAAAAACTAACCAGGTGTGATGGCAGGCGCCTGTAGTCTCAGCTCCTTGGGAGGCCGAAGCACGAGAATCGCTTGAACCTGGGAGGCGGAGGTTGCAGTGAGCCGAGATCATGCCATCACACTCCAGGCCTGTGCAACAGAGTGAGACTTTGTCTCAAAAAAATAAATAAACAGAAAAGTTGTCAAGGCAGATTATTTGCAAAGATGAGCAGAGAATGCTTACAGCAGTCAGTGAACAAAACATTATTAGTAAAAGATGTTAGTGGTTTTTAAAAAAACTACTGTCCGTGTTCAATTTGTTTTTGACCTTTTCTTCTGTTTTTGAGGAAAGATAAGGGTTTCCAATTATGATTTATTATAGTCAGAATTCCATGGCTGGTACCCTGGCTACTGATACACTGCCATCCAAATTGGTCTTTCTGGGCAGCTGCCATTTAAGAGTAGTTGGTTGCTTCTTACACTGGGTTCCCTGCAGCTTGCAGGGTTTAAAATATTCCAGTGGCAAAAGTATTCCAGTGGCAAAAGTATTCCAGTGGCAAAAGTATTCCAGTGGCAAAAATATTCCAGTGGCAAAAGTATTCCAGTGGCAAAGACACATTGTGGGAAATGCACCAATGGTATTTGATGGGTAGTAACCCATCTGATATTTGCTTGGTGTGTAGGGAGGCAAAGTTTTCCCTGACTATGCTGCTTGTCTTTTTGAAAAAATCAATTCCATCAGGGGAATCTTTAAAATTTTCAAATGATCATCAGCTTTTCCTATATCTTATAATACAATAAAACTATTTCTTTTACTTTCTAAGACATAGTCTAACCATAAAAAAGAAATCACATCTGTACTTAAATCCCAACCTTACTGGTTTCTAGATATGTGACTTGATCAAGTTATATGCTATCTGAGCTTGAGCTTTCTATTCTGTGGAATGGGGATAATAATTCGTTTTTTGAGAGGACTACAATTAAATAAAGTAACGTATAATAAAGACTTACCTTAGCATAGTGCAAAAGGGAGTTAGCAAAAAAACGACACAATTTGAGTGTTTTCTGAAATAATCTGTAGTCAGCATTATCCTGAACCAAAAAGGGAAATAAGCATAATAAATAAGAATATAAAATTAGCTAAACTTACAAATGAGACAATATTTTCTAAAAAACAAAACCAAAACAAAACCTCTTAAACATGGTATAAAAATTTTCCAAGAAAATATAACTCTTCTTTGAATTATTAGGTGCAATGCAAATAACAAATGACAATAGTATTAAATTCTACATTACTGAAAAGAAATCTTAACCTATGATAGCAAAAGAGGTGATCCTTCTTGGTTGATCTGAAAGTGAAAGAAATTTAAATACCTTATTCTTTGTTACATGGGGATAAGTTTAACGGATGATCAAAAGAAAAAGGTCTTACAAATCAAAGAAAGAATGATACATAAAAGAAAACAGGTAAAGACATAAAAACATATTTCACAAAAAAGACAAAACAAACTGCCAATAAATTCATACTGAAAAATATCCAAATTACAACCTAATTATACATATTTGGGGAAGGGGAAAGTTTGAGGGTTATTTGATTAGCAAAGATTAAAAAGACTGAAAATATCCCTGCACTAGTAAGGAAGTAAGGTAACAAGCACTTTCTTTTACTACTGATGGGAGCATAAAATAATACATTATTATAAAAAGCTGAAGTGTTAAAACATCTTAATTGAGTAGCAGTTCAATTTCTGGGAACATAGTCTATAGAAATACTAGCATAGGTATGCAATATGACGTTTTTGGCTGCTTGGCCTATGGAGTAGCCATTCTTTATTCCTTTACTTTCTTCATAAACCTGCTTTCATCTTAACTCTATGGATTCACCTTGAATTCTTTCTTGCACAAGTTCCAGACCTCTTTTGGCATCTGGATCAGGACCCCTTTCCAGTAATAACTTCCTGGCAAACCCCGTAGGGACAATACTGAGGAGACCTCCAGTGCCAAAAAGTAGACTGCAGCACCAATTGGCCAACTTTTGTTAAGTGGTGGGGTACCCAGGTGATGAAGAGGACTGGGTTAGAGCCCTAACTTATAGGAGTTGAGAGTCTCTCCTAAGACAGGGTGGGTTTAAACACCCCTCTTAATAAAAGGAAAGGATACTTGACTGAACTTTGGTTTGCAGCCCAACTTAGGAAAATTAGACTTCTTCCTAAGATTTAGGGCGTTAGAGATCCCCCTCAGTAAAGTCCCTCTGGGCTAAGAACAGGTTTGGCACTACGGGATGTTAACTGCTATTCACTTTGGATTACTCAGCCTTGCACTCTTGCTGACAGCTATGGGTGACAGGATTAGGCATGTACAGAATCATGGGACATGGGGAGCTTTTATCCTCCCCAAAAGGGGAAACTTGAGCTGATGGGACTGCTGAAAAAGGTCCCTTCACTACAGACAAGTGCTGCCTGAACTTGACTCAGTGCCACTGCAATGGAGGGGTCTTTCTCAGGCCTCCCTGAGCTCCTCACCTTCCCAACCCTGCCACAGGCAATGCTTTTCTCCCATTCTCTCCTTTCCTTTTCTTATCTTTTCTGTTACTCAGATCAACTGTCCATTCTTTCGTCTTGCCCAGAGACAACATGTTGAAAAATATCCTGAGGAGCTTGACCTTGTAACCACATGGCAGTACTTGCTCTATCTCTACTATCCCAAGAACAGGAATTTAGGGGTTGTTATAATTAGCTCTAAAAATTACCTTGAGCCTTTGCAAGCTCAAAATTGGCTGCTCTGGGCTCCAATGGAAATTGCCTAGTGCTGGAGCTCAGCAGCTAAGGCTTTGCCATTTTACAATGGCTGGTGGCCCAGGTTCAATCTGGCAAAGGCAATGAATACTTTCTGGTTGGTATCTGTGTGACCTTTACCATTTGTTGATTCTCTTCCCCTCCATGAACTGTCTTAAATTTTTCTTTCTCTGAGCACCTGGAAGGTTACTCGCTTCAAAAGCCAGAAATATTGGCACTTTGGCATGGCTAAAGACGGGTAATAGCGGATTTAAAAGGACGTTTTAAAAAGTGCCATGGTTAAGTCAGTTTAATTGAAAGCAGATAATCAAGCTTTAACAGCCTGGGACTCCATCGGAAAACAGAGAGGGCACCACAGATCCCTTTTAAGTGAAAACCTCTATTTTCCTCATGGAACCCCAAAATTTAAAATGGATAGATCCCTCTCAAAATCTAAGGCTGTGTTCTGTTTTGTATTGCATTATCTGATGATTTTCACTTTGGGGGTATCAGAAATTACTTCACAGAGCTTTGGTATATAACTAGGTAGGAAATATACTTTTGGGTATAACTAATGGCACAAGGGGGATACTCAGATCTTTGCACATTTGGATCAGAAGCATGCTCTTGGCCACCTAGAAGGTATGCGGATGTCCCCATCGTCCCCTCAACCCCCACTGAGATACAACTCCCATGAGTGATGGGCTGATCACAGAATGGACTGATTGGCTTTGGGTTACTTTGCAATGAAATGCATGGTAAAATCATTGGACTGCCTTGTTCCATAGTGTTTCTCTTTTGGGAATCCAGGATCCAGTATACAAATGGGACACTTAATTTTTGGGGATCTGTTTTGCATTCCAACTGTGCCTGCTTATTAGGCTGTAGACACTGCATGCTTTCCTGGCCCTGTTCCTCCAAGGGCTCTACCCTAAACCCAGTAATCCAATTAAGAAACTGGCAAATGAGCCAAGTGTGGTGGCTCACACCTGTAATCCTAGCATTTTGGGAGGCTGAGGCAGGCAGATCACTTGGGGTCAGGAGTTCAAGACCAGCCTGGCCAACATGGCGAAACCCCGTCTCTACTAAAAACACAAAAAATTAGCCAGGCGTGTTGGCTCATACTTGTAATCCCAGCTACTTGGGAGGCTGAGGCAAGAAAATCATTTGAACCCAGGAAGTGGAGGTTTCAGTGAGCTAAGATCATGCCATTGTACTCCAGCATGGGCAACAGAGCAAGACTCTGTCTCTAAATAAATAAATAAAACTGGCAAATGAAAAATCTTATAACTACTGCATCTCTTCTTATGTGTATTTATATGTATTATGTGTGAAATATAAAAGAGCTTTGATAACTGGCTTAAAAATAATGAACACTTAAATATTTTGTCAGAAAAGTAAAAAGTGGAATGCCTTTTAATTCATGTGACTTAAGTAATTTCTGGGAAATACAGTTTTAGAGATTATTGGTAAAATCAAAATATCTTCAAAATAAAGACATGTGGTTTAAATTAGGAAGGTTAGATATTAGGTTTGCTAAATGCTTTAAGGTGATAAACTGCTTGACTTTTGAAAACTGTTTAACTTACTTACTTTGGAGCAGATTCTAGGTAAGGCCTGGGGACATGTGGTGTTAGCCATGCCCCCTAGCTATGCTAGAAAGAGTCAGACCTTATCTGCACTTCTGTTCTGTGTCCTAGGCTGCATACCTAGTACATAATTAGAATTCCTTACTTACCAAGGTTTTCCACCCTAAGTAAAAGTTGCTAAGAGTTAACATTGTAATATGTAATTGAAGACTACTGAAGAAACAGTTTTACATTACAGGTATGTAAGGAAAGTGAAATGTGTTGTTGGTAAAAGATTGTAAGAGAGCATGAGAATGTGTATTTTTGACCTAGATTAAAGGGGGATAGGATTGTTTTAAGTTAAATAGGATAATGCTGAAGGTCTGAGCAAGTTGTACATTTGTAAAAAATTAATCTTGTAAAAAAAAAATCTGTGTGAACATATTGGCTAAAGTTAAAGGGATATTATTCAGTTTTTCCATAAATTGAACACTGCAAAAAATCACAACAGGGTTTCCTAAGAGCAATAATCTACTCTTTAACAAAAATTGTAAAGAGTTGTAAACAGTTTATGAGAATCATACCTTATGGTTATACTGACTACAATTAGATTTTATACCGATTAAATTTTATACTGATTAAAATTAGATTTGTCTATACAGTTTTATTAAGAATTGGGGTTAACAATAGGACACTATTGCAAAGGTGAAACTTTGCTTTTTTGGTATAAAAATCATACAGGAAGCACTATAAAATGATGCCTGGCTTTCTTTGGGCTATATTTGTATAAATGTTACTGGCAAGTGTTCCAAAATTATGGGAAACAACTATAATTCTGATATAACTTAGTGTTGTTATAATTGTTATATAAAATTGTTATGTGCCACAGAAGTAACCAAAATCCCTAGTCAATTATGACTTTAACAGAGACTGCCATAAGGCATTTTGTCATCCAGAGACAATTGTCTGGTTTTAATCAAAAGGTAATTTTTAATCAGCTATAGAACTTTGACAGGTGCTTTTCAATGTAGGTTTCCAATAACTTTGGCAATTGTGACATTAAAATAGAGGAAAGAAATTTTGAGGACTCTCATGAAGAGCTGGAGTGTTTGTGGATATCAAATAGGGCAAGCGTTAACTACACAGACTGAACTAACAGAAGACTGAAGTAATTTTTTTTAATTTTTTTTTTAAATGTTGCTTATCCTTTGTTTTATTTTTCAGAGTCAAGAAAACTTTTCTTTTGAGCTGCTCTGAGCTTTTCTTTGAGCTGTTTAACAATTGAGTAAAGTATATCACTGTGAATAAAATTTGGAGCCTATTTGTTTCCGATTTCTCCAGAATTTGGAACCTATTTGTGAATATTCTCAACTTATGGCAACATAGTTATTTGCATAAACGCAATACAAATGTTTTCTTTTGCAACAGGACACAACTGGATAAACTGGTTATTTTACCAAGGCTTTGGCTGGAATAGTGTGCTTTCCTTTAAGGAATCAAACTTGACTTATAAAGCCAATAAAGGCCCTTGGGAAAACTTGCCTCATACCTTGTTTATGCCAGGGTTCCTGACCTATGGTAAGTAAAGAATGTCACTTTCTGACAGGCCCAGGAGCCCCAAGTTATCTTGGGACCTCAAGAGGAGAGGAATTTATCTAATTCATATTTTAAAGTCTTATCTGAGTTTCCTTATAAAACAGAGTTCCATCAAAGCCAGTTTTTAAAAGCCCATGTGAAAAATCATTATTCTTGCTGTACTTTATACAGATAATCAGGCCAAGTATAAAAAAGCAAATCAGTCTTATCATGATGTGTCTTTAGTAAAAATGGGAGACTAGAGAGAGAAAAAAAAATTATGTTTCAAAAACTATGGTACACTTGTTATTAGGTGTTTTTGAGTGTTTTTCTCATCAGTTGTTTTCGAGTTTTTTTCCTGCAATTTAGACTAACCTGCTTATTTCTGTGAACCAACCAGTGATCTCTGGCTGCTGCTCAGAAGAAACAAGAGGGATAGTAATTGTGAAAATCTGGATCAGTATTCTAATTCTGGGGCGACTGGAATCAGCTTGGTTTCCAACAGTTGCCCAGTTCATGGAAAGTCTTCTTATTTAGTACTTGGGATAATTTTACTTATTTTGCTTTACGGTTGTGGAATACACTGCTGTTGCACTCTGTGTAGGAATACGAAGTAAGCTTACTGAATGTTTTATTAAATTGAACACTTACTAATCTTCCAGATATCACCTTTTTTCGGAACTGAGAGTTACGAATGGCCCTCATGATACTGACACTTTCTGACTGATCTCCCCTCTACCTGGAATATAAGAGACCCCAATAGTTAGGCAGGAATATCATCATCCCTATTCAGCCCCAAGAAATTATAGAAGATATCTATCTGTCCCTCTACAACCCTTAGGATTAAGGGTTCCCTTATAAAAAGGAGGGGGCAAATATGTCACAGGTGTTTTAACCAGAGGACTCCATCTTGAAAAGGCGCTGGGTAAAATGAGGCCAAGACCTGCTGGATTGCATTTCTAGGAAGTTAGGCATCCTAAGTCACAGGATGAGATGGGAGGTCAACACAAGACACAGGTCACAAAGAACTTGCTGATAAAACAGCATGCTGTAGAGAAGCCGGCCAAAACCCACCAAATCCAACATGTTAACAAAAGTGACTTCTGGTTGTCCTCACTGCTCATTATACACTAATTATAATGCATTAGCATGATAAAAGATACTCCCATCAGTTCCATCACAGTTTACAAATACCCTGGCAACAACCGGAAGTAATCCTATATGATCTACAAAGGGTTTCTAGAAACCCTTAGTTCTGGGAATTGCCTACCCCTTTCCCAGAAAGGGAATAATCTACTCCTTGTTTAGCATATAAATCAGGAAATGGCCATAAAAGTGGCCAACCAGGAGACTTTGGGGTTGCTCCGACTATGGAATAACCATTCTTTACTCTTTTAACTTTCGTTTTTTTCTTTTTGAGACGGAGTCTTGCTCTGTCACCCAGGCTGGAGTGCAGTGGCGTGATCTCGATTCACTGCAACCTCCACCTCCTGGGTTCAAGCGATTCTCCTGTCTCAGCCTCCTGAGTAGCTGGGATTACAGGCGCCCGCCACCGTGCCCAGCTAATTTTTGTACTTTTAGTAGAGATGGGGTTTCACCATGTTGGCCAGGCTGGTCTCGAACTCCTGACCTTGTGATCCACCTACCTCAGCCTCCCAAAGTGCTGGGAATACAGGTGTGAGCCACCGTGCCTGGCCTTATTCCTTTACTTTCTTAAGAAACTTGCTTTCACTTTACAAAAAAAAACAACTTTTTTAATATAGTGAAAACTGAAACGAACCAAGTATGCAACATGTGGGGAACACCTAAATACAGCTGACCTCTGAACAACATGGGGTCTAGGGGTGCCAACCCCCATGTGGTCTAAAATCCGAGTATAACTTTTGAGTCTCCAAAAACACTAATAGCCTACCACTGACCATAAGCCTTACCAATAAAAACAGCTGATTAACATATTTTGTATGTTATATGTATTAACACTATTTACAAAATGAATCATATGTCTGAAATGGCAGGTAATTGCAGTTGTAGACCTCAATTTACAATACGTATTAAGGAATTCTTGGGAGCACTTCCAGCATCACTAGTGGCTCTTCTTATGGGTTTACCATATTGCATTAAAGATGATGAAAAAATATGGAGGCACCTCAAGAGCTATACTTTTTACTGAGAAACGCAATTTACTTACTGGAGAGACAAACTGCTCATGTGGGAATGGTTAGTATCACATGGCCTTGCAAAACTTGAGTTCACAGTAACAGCAACAGGAAGTGGCTATGAAATTATTGTATTACATTGAATATATATATTGAAAATAATGGCAAAAACTGCAATTACTTTTGCACAACTACAATATGTACCACAGTTAATTTTATGTAATTATGATTTAATACCGCATCTTTACATTTGTTTACATTTCTCTCAACTGCATGGTACCATGTATGGTCTCTGTGTGCTAAGTTTTGATAAATTTTAACCTTTGATAATAGATTTGTGTTATTTTATTGTAATAAATGACAATTTTTAAAAATCTGCATAAGTTGACCTGTGCAGTTTGGACCTGAATTGTTCAAGGGTCAACTACAAATTTATAGTATAATCATAAACTGTAATACCATATAGCTATTAAAAAGAATCAGGTACATATACCTTCATGGACACAGAAAGCCCTAAGGATAAACTGTTAAGCAAAAACCCAAGTTGTAAACAATTTGTATAATGTAAAAATTAGTAACACAAGTTGAGTCATTCTTGTCATACCCAACTAAAACAGAATCAACAGGCCTGGGGGAAAAGCACTTGGGGCACAAAATATTTCTCCCAAAATGTAATTCTCTGTAAGCCTGGCTGCTGAAACTGCCTGCTGTAACTGGAAACCAGTTTATCTAAGGGTTACTGAAAGAACCTGGTGCAACTCTAAGACCAGTGTTACCCATTGCCCTCACTCACCAATCAGAGCTTGACAGCTCCCCAAATCTAGTGCCAATGGACTTTCTTGAAGAGCCATATGTAATATTTCTCCTTTTATATAAGACCGCTAACCTTCTCTTTTTTCTGTGGACACACCCAAACAATTGGTCTGCATGTATGCTACAAATTGCAATTACTTCCTCCCAAATAAAACGTTTTGTTTTCAAAGATTTGTCTATTGACTCTAATAATAACATAATCCTATCACTATTTTTAAATGTGTTCAATGTTAATGTTTTCTCCTACACCCAAAATAAATAAAAAAAAACTTTCCTGTAATTCTTTCTAGTAGATGAAAATAGGATTTCACTTTCCATGTTAGATACTTGTGTAATATGTGTGTTTTCTGATTACGTATTACATTTGTAAATTGATAAAACAGTGGGTAGTGCCAACAGTATGCAGGGGAAGGCTATAGATTAATCTGCCTGGATTTAAGTCCTGGTCCTACTACAACTACTATATGATCTGGGGAAAGTTACTAAACCTTTCTGTGGCCCAGTTTTCTCATCCACAATGAGGCTAATACAAGATTATTGTGAGATTTAAACAGTGTCTGACATTTAAGCAACTTAGCTCAATAAATATTGGTTGTTCCATCACCCAAGTTTATAATACACATTATGATCCAAACAGCTTTAAATAGTGCCATAAAATTAAGTCAAACAAATTACTGTCTTTAATTTGTGAATTATTTCATATGAAAATAACATATCTTAACTTATATGTTAATTGGCTACAATTTGATTTCTTTTCCAATATAGCAAAATCTTCATTAACCCCAGTCAAAACAGAGTTGGATGGTTCGCTAATGGAACATGATCCCTCATTCTGACCTTTATTAAAATATTTGAAAATAGTCAA
>NW_016804458.1:1123741-1128249 GCF_001698545.2 Rhinopithecus bieti
AGTCAATTTTCCTCAGCAGAAATAGGGTAGATGAAAATTCATCCTTCTTTGAATTTTTTTTTTTTTTTTTGAGATGAAGTCTCACTCTGTTGCCCAGGCTGGAGTGCAGTGGCACGATCTCGACTTACTTCAGCCTCCATCTCCTGGGTTCGAGTGATCCTCCTGCCTGTCTCCCAAGTAGCTGGGATTACAGGTGTGCACCATCACTCCTGGCTAATTTTTGTATTTTTAGTAGAGACGGGGTTTCACCATGTTAGCCAGCCTGGTCTCGAACTCCTAGCTTAAGCGATCTGCTCACCTCGGCCTCCCAAAGTGCTGGGATTACAGCCATGAGCCACCACACCCAGCCTTTTCAATTGTTTTGAACATGAACTCTCTAATACAGTGCTATGCAAATTTAAAAGCACAAAGTTTAAAGATTAATCTACCCTGACCTTATAATACATTTTATTCAGCATAGACGTCACACCACCATAAGAAACCTTTCCTGACTTCATCACTGGACACCTATCTTGTACTCCCATAAGCCAGCCAATACCCAGTCCTCCAAAGATCCTACCATTATATAATAATTACCTACTTATTTGTGTTTCAAGCTAGCCTCTAAGTTGTTGAGGGCACCTACAACATTTGCTGGCACAGAATAAGCACTCTTGTTAAATGACTGAATGAGTGGTGACACACAACTTATTTGTTTGCTTACTTTAAATTTTCTCTCTCATTCAAGAGGAAATTACACAAGATTTGTTCGAAGCCTGTAGCTTTACTTCATCACTAAATAGCATACTACTAATTAAATCTAGAATTTTATTTTACATTTTCAAAAGCAAGTAAATAACACAAATAAATTAACAGTCCCATCTTTGATTTACTCAACTGCTTAAAACAAAGTTTGCATCTCAATGCCAACAAAGAAGGTGTGGGTAATATAAGCAAGGAAGACCATTTTCCAATGCTTTAAAATATGAGCACCTTCCTTTCCATTCCTTCCTTTTCTCTCTCTCTCTCTCTCTCTCTCTCTCTCTTTCTTTCTCTATGTAGACAGGGTCTATCTATCTATCTAGACAGGGTCTTGCTCTGCTGTCCAGGTATCTATCTATCTATCTATCTATCTATCTATCTATCTATCTATCTATCTAAACAGGGTCTATCTACCTATCTATCTAAACAGGGTCTCGCTCTGTTGTCCAGGCTGGAGTACAGTGGCCCGATCACGGCTCACTGCAGCCTCAATCTCCTGGGCTCAATGCATCCTCCTGCCCCAGTCTTCCAAGTAACTAGAACTACAGGTATGTGCCACAAGGCCTGGGTAATTTTTTTATTTTTTGTAGAGATGGGGGTCTCCCTGTATTGCCCAGGCTGGTCTCGAACTCCTAGACTCAAGCAATCCTTCTGCCTTGGCCTCTTAAAAGTGCTGAGATTACAGGCACATTCTTTCTAAAACAACTAAAATACTAATAAAATTTAAATGTAGCAGGCAATAAAATCTAAGTGTAGGCAACAGATATAATAGTATATGTTTATTTTCTGAATAATACAAATTTCTAAAAGCGTTATATAAGTAGGAATTAGAGTGGAAATTAAATTATTTCTAAGTGCCACACAAATAAATTTCCCTATGTTTATAGAAAACTAAATAATTGGGGCTAAAGAACTATATGTTAAAACTATACATTAAAACTCTAATAGAATATTCTCTTTTGAAACCAATTTCAAGACTTGAGAATAAATATCGATTTTAGGGGCTGTTATGGGTTGAAATGTGTCCCTCCCAGAAAGCTTTAAGTTCTAACTCTCAATACTTCAGAATGTGGCCTTATTTGGAAATAGGGTTATTGAAGACATAATTAGTTAAGATGAGGTCATACTAAAGCAAGGTATGCCCTCAGTCACTATCACTGGTGTTCTTATAAAAAGATGATGTGAAGACACAGAAAGAGAACAGCATGTGGAGTTACACAGCTGCAAGCCAAAGTAAGCTGAGGATTGCCAGTGACACCCAGAAGCTAAGAAAAAGATATGACATATATTCTCCCCTAAAGTCTTCCAGAGAACATGGCCCTATTGACACACTGTGAACTTTTACCTCTAGAAATGTGACAGAATAAAATTCTATCGTTTTAAGCCACCTAGTTTGTGGTAACTTGTTATGGCAACCCCAGGAAATTAATACAAGGAATGACACATCACATGCTTCCATAAATAGTGTAACATTAATTAAATCTACTGGTTTTATTTTGACTTTTTTCAAAGTGAGATGATATGGCTTGAAGATTGGTGTCCTCCCAGACACCTAATACCCAAAGTGATACTATTAAGAGGTGGGGCCTTTGGGGAAGTGATTAAGTGATGAAGGCTCTGCCCTCATGAATGAGATAAGTGCCCTTATAAAACAGGTTGAAGGGAGGTGTCTTGCCCCTTGCACTAAGTGAGGATGCAGCAGCAAGGGGCCATCTTTGAAGCAGAGAGTACACCCTCACTAGACACCAGATCTGCTGGTGCCTTGATATTGGGCTTCCCAGCTTCCAGAACTGTGAGAAATAAATTTCTAATGTTTATAATCCCTTACCCAGTTTAAGGGATTTTGTTATAGCCGCCTAAACGGACTAAGACACAAAGTGAAAACTGCTTGGAAAACTTCAATACTTTACTTTGATTGGTAAATAAATATTAACAGTGAGCAGCAGAGGGCATCACTGATCAGAATTTGGAGTTAAGATTGAAGAAATTACACGGTCCACCTCAAAGCTCCATTTCAGGCAATGGACAGTAAGCAGAACTGGTCACATTTATCAGTCCCAAATTTGAACAAATGAGTAAAAATATGAGAATTTTCTTGGACAGTTAAGAAAAGTTAAATTTTCTGATGTCCATCTATAAGCAGTTTATATAAACTGAAAATATCCTTTATATATAAACAGTCACCCTGGCTAAGCAGCCCCCATACTCTCTCTTGCCACTGTAGACTATACTGTTGCTTAGGCTTTCTTCATCTCACTCCTGTCCAAGTATCTCTGTTTAATTTTCCTCTCCAAGTACTAGCTGAAAAGTCTGTGGTGTCAAGAGAAGCAAGAAGGAAACTGAAAGAGGAGGTTGGGTTGAGAATATGAATCTACAGGACAAAGGTGAAGAAGAAAACAACCTTCCTGACATTGATACAGGATACCCAAACAAACTTCTCCTTTTAGCAAGGTAAGAGGAATCAGAAAGGACACATGAATGAAGTGAGAACAAAAAAGAAAAGGGAAAAAGGAAGAAGGGTTATAAGGGGAGGGGCAGGTGAGATAAAGAAGAGAAACAAGAAGAAAAAAGTTAGCCCCTTCCTAATACTACTCCTCATTTCCTTCTTACTACCTTCAGAATTTCTTTTTAAAGTTCCATCCTCCCCTAGGGTCTGTCCTTCCAGATCATCCCTGCCCTAGGAGTTACTACCAGTTTTAGGACTTGGATGAACCCCTACACTTTCACCCCCATAGCTGACTGGCAGGGAAAAGCACAGGTACAAAAGAATTCCCTATATCACCTTGCACATGTACAATAGAACGGGCTATGTCATTGCTATTCAAAGAAGAAATATTCAATTAATGGTCCCATTAAAATTATTACATATAGGCTGGGTGCGGTGGCTTACACCTGTAATCCCAGCACTCTGGGAGGCCGAGGCGGGTGGATCACCTTAGGTCAGGAGATCAAGATCAGCCTGGCCAACATGGCAAAACCCCATCTCCACTAAAAATACAAAAATTAGCCAGGCGTGGTGGCAGGCACCTATAATCCCAGCTACAAAGGAGGCTGAGGCAGGAGCATCCCTTGAACCCGGGAGGCAGAAGTTGCAGTGAGCCAAGATCGTACCACTGCACCACTGCACTCCAGCTTTGGTGACAGAGTGGGACTCAGTCTCAAAAAAAAAAAAAAATTACATATAACTATTAGGTCCTGAGTACTATTAATCTTATAATTTAGGGCTATTATAGTTAAATAAAATTGGAGGGCTAGTCTGAAAGCAAAAGGTACTAATGAGTTATAATTCCCAATAATCGTACTACAAATTTAATTTGTTTCATAAATGGAATACCAATTCAACGCTCTAACTTTTCAAAATAAAAATGAATGTATGAATACATCAAATTTAAAAGACTGATACATATATACATGCACAAACATACTTGTATCCCTAAAGGTTGCAATGCATTGGTGAAGAAAAAATGCAAGATTGATTGCAGCTATATTAGATGTTATATAAATATGAACAAAAGAATTTATGTTTTAGGCCGGGCGCGGTGGCTCAAGCCTGTAATCCCAGCACTTTGGGAGGCCGAGACGGGTGGAACGCGAGGTCAGGAGATCGAGACCAACCTAGCTAACACGGCAAAACCCCGTCTCTACTAAAAAATACAAAAAACTAGCCGGGCGAGTTGGCGGGCGCCTGTAGTCCCAGCTACTCGGGAGGCTGAGGCAGGAGAATGGCGTAAACCCGGGAGGCGGAGCTTGCAGTGAGCTGAGATCCG
>NW_016804458.1:1128387-1135552 GCF_001698545.2 Rhinopithecus bieti
AAAGAATTTATGTTTTCATGCAGAAAAGAATGAAAGGATTCAGAGAAGAATGCTGTAACCAACCAGTTACAATGCAAAGAGGGAGCCAGGTAGACCCTAGAGGCAATAAGAACAGTTAGGAATCTAATGCAGTGCTCTGGGTGAAAAGTAATTATAGGCTATAAATAATCCCACAGATCAAAAAAAACACCCAAATGAAATAAATTAAAATCCTCTTAAATAGACTGACCCAGACATTCAAATGAGATTTACTAACTGCCAAAGAAAATAACAGTTGCTGTTTAAAATGCTATTAGCCCAAATTTTACCTGTGCATCTGACTGTGTCATCTGCTCAGCTAACTGTAAACAAGAATGGAAGGAGAAAAGAATGTCTTCACACAAGCTAGTAATTATATCTTTGTGTTTCAACTGGCTTTTTATTATGGATTGGTGCTTAAGGCTCTGCCTAAATGAATAAAAAGAAAAGAATACAATCACCACAAGTAACACATCAAGTAACTTAGGACCACCAACAATATCTACCTTATAGAACATCTAAAAAACAATCACAAAGCATCATATATGACATAATATAAACAAGATATGCCTAGTTTACCTTTGAAGCAGTTATGTGTGTTTAAATAAGCTGCTAATTTTTTCTCTGTGTAAAATATTAATTGAATTCTTACTATTTACCAGGCACTCTACCAGGCCCTGGGGACAAAGGGGTCAAACAAATGGACACAATCTCTGCCTTACCTGCATGAAACTTGTGGTCTAGTATGAGAGAGAACGTTAAATAATTGTAAGAATAATTAATTAGGGCTGTGATTTGTCAAATGACAAAGTCTAAGGTGCTACAATAGAGAGACCTAATCTAATTTATTCTTAGGGTAAGGATATCAAAGAATGTTATCATGAAGGTATAACTCTTAAGCTGAGAACTGAAAGACAATAAGCAGGAGTTAGCAAGGTATACAACAGGAGAGAGAAGCATCCTAGTCAGATGGAAAAACCATGAAAAGGCTCTGGGACAGGAGAGTTTGGTATGTTTGAGGAACTAAGAGCAGGGAGAGAGCAGCATGAGACAGGCTGGTGAAGGAGGCAGCATCCAGAGAGGATTAGGTTGTTATTCTTAGTAAAATGGGATAGACTTTAAGCAATAGAGTGACATGATCTGATTTACTTTTTAAAAGATCATTCTGCTGGGTAGAAAATGAACTGGAGGCCGGGCGCGGTGGCTCAAGCCTGTAATCCCAGCACTTTGGGAGGCCGACACGGGCGGATCACGAGGTCAGGAGATCGAGACCATCCTGGCTAATATGGTGAAACCCCGTCTCTACTAAAAAATACAAAAAACTAGCCGGGCGACGAGGCGGGCGCCTGTAGTCCCAGCTACTCGGGAGGCTGAGACAGGAGAATGGCTTGAACCCGGGAGGCGGAGCTTGCAGTGAGCTGAGAGCCGGCCACTGCACTCCAGCCTGGGCGGCAGAGCAAGACTCCCTCTCAAAAAAAAAAAAAAAAAAAAGAAAATGAACTGGAAGAGGGTAAGAGTGGAAGATATTCAGTGGTGATGATAATTCCTTGAGCATTAACTATGTGTCATGCACAGTTCTAAGCATTTCAGTGATGAACTCAATTCTAACTATAACCCTGTTAAGAAAGTGCTATTATTATTTCCATTTTCAGATGAGCAAACTAACGTTCAGAGAAATTAACCAAATAACCCAAGGGCTCAGAAGGAGTCAATGATTTCAGAATGGCTTTAAGCACATGTGACACAGCTTCCAGGCAACACTCTTAACCACTGAATGGCAACTTAATGTCCTGGTAATAGAAGAAAAGCACCTAACACCTGAAAATACACTGACCTTTAATGTTTTATGTAGTGTATAAAGTAGATATTCTTAACCATTTTTACAACTCAACCACATCTCCTCTCACCCCTAAGAATCTGATGAATGCTATGGGCACTATCCCTGGTGACCCGTTATAATGCTTCAGTTTCAGAAAGCTAAAATTACTGTATAAATGGAATTAAGTGTGAACAACTTAAAAGTACCTAATAAAAAGATTATATTCAGTTCCAATTATAGTTACCAATTTATCTAATCCTAGAAATAGGATACTTAAGAGCTGGTTAAACAACAGTAGCAGCAGGAAAGTGGTTAAGTTCTAGTCTGGCCCATGGCCCATTATTTCTGAAGTACTAGCTAACTAGGAAGAACACTTTTTTTATTTTTAGAGGCCACAGGGTAAAGAAGTCCAATTTGGCTTGAGAGTTACATGTATAACATCTGGATTATCAGACAGCAGTGTCAATGAACATTAAATTCACACAGAATGTTTCAAATGCAATCTAAGGAATCATGAATAATTAAGATTGAGGAATATGAAAAACATTTTCTAAAAAGTAAAAAATAACAGACAAACTTACTTAATTATAAACTTCCAAGTATTGGCATGAAATGCATGGTCCATACTGGAAATAACAGAGCAGATATCCAATAAAGAATGAATAACTGCAAAGAAAGATAACAGAACTTTTAAGACATCCAAATGTCATGGGGGTGAGTTTCTCCTATAATTAACACTATCCACTGAACAATTTCAACATTTGATTGAATTAAAATAGGTAACACAGTTTGGAAATAGTTGTGTCAAAAGAATTATTTAAACTATTTAAGTGTCACACTTGTTACGGTTTTTATAAATATTGAAAATTAACTTTTGAAGTTTATACCTACCTGTTGACCTAAATAAAACTAAAAATATTCAGTGGAATAAAAGTTGTACCCTATTATAACTGAAATATTCTACAGATATAATTCTAATCCAAAATGACAAAACAAATTGCTAAGGAAGAAAACCTAAAAAGGAAGAATTCAAATTAATTTCCATGGTATTCACGCAAGGCTTTTACTCGGCCTGTGGTAGACTACTTATAAAAACGGCCACAATGACTGCCCTTTGTGAATCCACACTTTTCCACAATGACTCTGGGCTAAACTCTATGACTTGCTTTGGCCCGGTGGACAATAATAAAATTAAGGCAAGCAGAAACTTGGAAAGTGCTAGCATACAGGGACCTGCTCACTCTTAATACTCTTTGAAACCCTGAAACCACTGGCATCAGGTATCTGAGATGTGGTGAGCCTGCTGGATGATGCACATGGCTTTCTCAAATACTTCTGCCTCTGCCAACAGCCAGATGTGAATGAAGTCGCTGAAGTCACATGGGTAAGCTAGTGCCCCAGGTGGAGCAGAGAAAGTTATCTCAGGGGATCCCACCCTGAACTGCAGACTCACAGAATCATGAATAAATAAAATAGTGAATAAATAGATTTTGAGATGGTGTGTTGCAGAGTGACAGGGGCCTGATACACTGCACAAAACCAAATTTCTCTCTTTATACCAAAGTTTTGAATGCAAACTTTGCCCTTACATTGTCTTTCAAACTCTTGTTCATAATCCATTAATGATAAAATCAATGAAGTGTGTCACAATCAGCAATTCTTTAAAGATAAACTAGTATTGGCCAGGCACGGTGGCTCATGCCTATAATCCCAGCACTCTGGGAGGCTGAGGCAGGTGGATTACCTGAGGTCAGGAGTTCAAGACTAGCCTGGCCAACATGGTGAAATCCCGTCTCTACTAAAAATACAAAAATTAGCCAGGTGTGGTGACGGACGCCTATAATCCCAGCTACTCAGGAGGCTAAGGCAGGAGAATCGCTTGAGTCTGGGAGGCGAGGTTGCAGTGAGCCACGATTGCGTCACTGCACTCTAGCCTGGGCGACAGAGGGACACTGTGTCAAAAATAAATAAAAAAAAATAAACTAGTATAAAGTGCATCACATGTAAAATGAGTATACTTCATTATGAGAATAGACATATTTACATATACATATGCACATATTTATATGTATTCTGGAAGGAAATATAAACTGCATCTCAATATGAGTTATGGTTAAAAAATGTGAAAGTTATTGTCTCTGAATATGGACAACCTCAGAGAATATAAAGTTATACAAGTTAATCATTGTGGAGAAATTACAGTAACTGAATACACAAATCTAGGTTAAGGTACCCAAAATAAATTTTACAAATTCCAAATTTAAAGATTAAAATGTATTTGGTAAGATTTAAATCAATGTTAATGCACAATTAGTAAGAAAATAACAGGAATTATTAGAGACAATTTTAACTGATTCATGATTTATAGTCACCATATACTAAGCAGAAAGTTTTCTTCACTCACCTATTACCATATTCAAAATATCATCATTCTCATCTACTAAAGGGTCCACGCAAACCATGTCCAGCAGTTCCATTAGCTGCTTTTGAAGAGAATAGGCCTCCTTGAAAAGAGCCTGGAGAAGGTCTGAAACTAGGTGTAAACGCCCAGAATACACAGATTCACTATTCTGATTACAGATAAATAAAAATGAGAGAAAAAACAAATCATAAAAAGCTCAAGAACCAAATTTACTTTAATTCATACTATTAGAGATCATAAATTTACTGAATCATATATTCATTCATTGTTTAGTGAACATCCATTAAATATAGTGTACTTTAAGAGATGCAAGCATGTATAAAACATTATTTGACTTCCATGATCTTACAAATACAGAACTAAAAGAAAGGTAACATTAGGCCAGGTGTATGACATTTTTAGCATCCTATCAGCAAAGAGAGGTATTAATTAACTAGTGATTTTCATTCACTCAACAAATAGCAATATTAAAACTATCTGCACCCCATAAATTCTAGGCAAGCTTTTGTGCCTCAAGGCTACCTTTGGCATGCAGAGATGGACTAAATAAGGATTAATTTCCCTTTATAAAAGGAAGTTCTGACATCTAATCATAATGGTAACTGAATATTGATCAATGCAACATGACAGAACTATTTCAGAATCCCTGTGCCTATCTCAACACAAATTCTTAAAATTTCTTTCTTTATAGAGGGGAAATAAGATAAAACTAAAAACCCCCAAAAAGCCACCTTTAATGACTTCCTTATAACCACTTTTTTGGAAATAATTATTTACTTACATGTTCCTTATTGTATGAAAAAGTTTATTTCAATAATATAGACTAAAATGTAAAATCTTATACAAACATTATTTTACTCAGCCCCATGCACATTGATTACATACCATTCAAAGTATAATCAGACCTTCACTCACCTTACAATGCACAAATGTGCTTTTAATTACATGAAGGACTGAGGAGGGGAGACTCTGAATATTTTCCAAAATGATGGATTCCTGTGTGGCACAGACATGCTGAACACATCCTGTAAGAGCTCCTAAGAGCTGCACCATTGTCTGTGAATAACGAAGGAAATTTCATTCAGAATATATTTTTTGTGCACTGAAAAGGTATTAGTATGCTGGGTGCTACGAATACAGCAGTGAACAAAACACAGTCTGTTCCTCTTTTCACAGAACTTTAGTCTATCAGAACTACAAATACTGGAATGACTGTCTAGCCATTTAGAATCCTAACCCAAACTTCAAAACACATGGCAGGTGTTCTACACATATCCCTTGAAAATACAGGTCGGGAAGGCTGAGCACGGTGCTTCACACCTGTAATCCCAGCACTTTGGGAGGCCAAGGCGGGCGGATCACGAGGTCAGGAGATCAAGACCATCCTAACACAGTGAAACCCCGTCTCCACTAAAAATACAAAAAATTAGCCGGGCGTGCAGGCACCTGTAGTCCCAGCTACTCGGGAGGCTGAGGCAGGAGAATTGTGTGAAGCCAGGAGGAGGAGTTTGCAGTGAGCCAAGATTGTACTACTGCATTCCAGCCTGGGTGACAGAGCGAGACTCCGTCTCAAAAAAAAAAGAAAATACAGGTAGGGTAAGCTAGCTTGATGACTTGTCTTATAAGAGTTTATTATTCAGAATTCATGTTTCTATATTCAGGTCTTTAATTCTATACATTTAATTCCAACATTACGCCATCACATAAGAATACATGGCTAATCAGTATCAGTATAAAAATGTTGATATTCTTTAAGCTCCCTCTCTCTCCTGCTTTCTAATACATTTGACTTACTTGTAAAATATTCCTTAGAGTAGTCTGGATTTCCAAATTTTGGCTTGACAGTCCTCTGGCTTGACTGGTTAATTCACACACCATGTCATCAAATAATTTCACAGTCTGTAAAAACACATCAAGTAATAAGAGAAATCACTAGACAAGACAAGACAAAACTTTACAGAGAAAACACAATACAATAATTTGATTTTGCACTTAGTAACATCCACGGGCTATCATCTAGCTTAACAATTGTACCTAATTAAGCACAAAATATAGAGAAAAGGTACTTTTACAATATAATTCCCCCCAAAAGGCTCAAACAGAAATTTATTTTCCATCTCTATGGTTTGAATCTATTTAATAGCATCAACTTTTAAAAAAAATCACTCAAAGTTCATGTTTTAGAGATGCAAGAAATAAAAGTATTACTTTTGCACAATAAATTTGACTGTCTTGAATAATGGCCATTTACAAGGGTATTTTCTGGAAGGAATTTGCACTGAATCGCCTAATCACTACTCGCTTATTTTCTAACCAGTTTCCTTTTTGACCCAATTCAAGATAACCTTCCTGAATTAAGAGTATAGTATATGACCTTACAACCAAGCTTTTTGTCTGTGAAAAGTTAGCCACCCTAAGATCTTAATACTTGGATCTTTCTAACAATTTAAATGACCTAAACATTACAAGAATAGCAACATAGTCAACAATACAATGTAGTTAAAGAAGATACTGTTTCCTGTAGGCCTGTTAACATTCAACATCTATTTTTATGTATGTAATAGTTGAATCTTTTTCTGGTGGTCAAGAACAAATTCTAAGAAATATTTCAGATAGAGAATCATCAAGTGACTATGAGTATAAGAAATTTGAAAGATTATGTTTAAAAGCTAAAGTTAGAAACCCATTTCAATAAGAGATTAATTACAAATAATGTTTCATTTTGGCACCAAAGTATCTTTGGTTCCCTCCATTTAAAACAAAAAAAGTATGCTTGTGCTTTTCAGAGAAAACGTATACCATATATATCTAAAAAGTA
The DNA here is from genome assembly GCF_001698545.2 of Rhinopithecus bieti. Lineage (NCBI taxonomy): Eukaryota > Metazoa > Chordata > Mammalia > Primates > Cercopithecidae > Rhinopithecus > Rhinopithecus bieti. The sequence goes on from NW_016804458.1 coordinate 1,135,465, forward strand.
ATAATGTAGTCTGTGAATTTAATGTTTTATCTTAGTTACTTGATTTTGCCAATATTCCAGCTTTCTTTTTTTTTTTTTTTTTTTTTTT
>NW_016804458.1:1135808-1189795 GCF_001698545.2 Rhinopithecus bieti
TTTTTTTTTTTTTTTTTTTTTTTGGAATTCAGGGTTTCACCCAGGCTGGAATACAGTGGCTTTAAAATACACGAACATTTAAAATTGACTACAACTAATTTAAATTCAATTAGCAAAAGACTCATACTATCTGAAAATAAAAGTTTTTTCTTTTTTTTTTTTTTTGAGATGGAGCATCGCTCTTATTGCCCAGGCTGGAGTGCAATGGCACGATCTTGGCTCAATGCAACCTCTGCCTCCCAGGCTCAAGCAATTCTCCTGTCTCAGCCTCCCAAGTAGCTGGGATTATAGGCACCAATCACCATGTCCAGGTAATTTTTTGTATTTTTAGTAGAGACAGGGTTTCATCATGTTGACCATGGCTGGTCTCAAACTTCTGACCTCAGATGATCCATCCACCTCAGCCTCCCAAAATGCAGGGATTACAGGCATGAGCCACCATGCCCAGCCTATAACAGTTTTTAATTGCCTAATGATCACACTAACACGATTATAGACTCACATGAGATCTATTTACTCCTTATTTTATTTTAATATATTTGATATATTAGAAAACAGAGCCATAATTAATAATAAATTATCTAAGACTGAGAGGTTAGATTCCTTATAACATGTATTTTCAGGTAATAGTATTATACCTTTGGTAACACTTGTGAAAAGAAAGTCTGTTCCAATGTCAGGTGGTTCATATGAGGTAAAAACATTTCTACAATAATTTTCAAAATTTCTGTAAAGCAAATAACATATTTTATAAAAATATTGTCATGTCAGTCAACAAAGGCCACTGCCCTTTATTAAATGCAAGAATACTACCAATCTAAAGCTTGATACCCTTTCAAAACACCACATTCTATGTAGAGAAACTATTAAGTAATAGCCAAAAAGAGAGACAGCAACAGAGAAAGGAAACAACCTACATATCCAACAACTGTGGACCAGTTAAATAGGTGTCTGTACATCCATTGAATAGGATCTGCCATCATTAAAATGACATTTTAAAACAAGAAAAATGTTCCAAATGTAGTTAAACAAAAAGTTTCCAAAATATAACACCAATTTTAATATAAACATGTACAAAGAATGATGGATAGGCTGGCAGGAATATACGGAAATGAGATGAGACTATTCTTATCAAAATCTTAACCATTTCAGATTAGATGTTTTGTAATCTTTTCTGTTTTTCTGTTTCATATTTTCCACAATGAACATGAATCACTTCTATACTCAAGATAAAAAAATAATTTACTCAAAAAAAATTATGCACGCATGGTGGCTCATGCCTGTAATCCCAACACTTTGGGTGGCTGAGGCAGGAGGACTGCCTGCGCCCAGGAGTTAAAGACCAACCTGGGAAACATGACAAGACCTCATGTCTACCAAAAAATAAATATATAAATAGAAAATTAGCCAGGCATGGTAGCACGTACCTATGGTCTCAGCTACTTGGAAGGCTGAGGTGAGAGGACTGCTTGAGCCTGGGAGATGGAGGCTGCAGTGAGCTGTGTTCGCACCACTACACTCGTTTTGGTGACAAAGCAAGACCCTGTCCCCTAAAACAAACAAACAAAAAAGTAGGCCAAGCATTATGGCTCAGATCTGTAATCCCAGCACTTTAGAAGATGGAGGCAGGAGAATAGCTTGAACCCAGGAGTTCAGGCTGCAGTGAGCTATGATCACACCACTGCTCTCCAGCCTGGGAAACAGAGCGAGATCGTGTCTCGAAAACAAAACAAAACAAACTTTGGGGCCAGGCCTGGTGGCTCACGTCTGTAATCCCAGAAGTTACGGAGGACAAGGCAGGAAGATCACTTGAGCTCAGGAATTTTGAGACCAGCCTGGCCAACATGGTGAAATCCCATCTCTACTAAAAATACAAAAATTAGCCAGATGTGGTGAAGCATGCCTGTAATCCCAACAGCTTGGGAGACTGAAGCAGGAGAATCACCTGAACCTGGAAGGTGGAGGTTGCAGTGAGCAAAGATCATGCCACTGCACTCCAACCTGGGTGACAGAATGAGACTTCATCAAAAACAAAGGAAAAAAAAAATTAGGTCCCATTACACAATGTAGATTCAAATTATAAATGAATATTCCACAACCAAGTGAACTCTAAATAGAAAAGCTAACTCAAAATATGAGTAAACTGAGCAGTCTAAACTCTCTTCTGACTAAAAGAATAAATCTTGTCAAGTAAGACTGAAGAAGACATGAAAATGAGAAAGTCAACTTCCTCCAAATGATAAATTTGTTATCACCTAGACAATCAGCTTTTGGCAATTTAGTAAGTATTTTCTAAATGACACCAAACATGTTAGAGACCGATAGTTATTCAGTAGACTGCAAATCATGTTTTATATAGGTCTAATCATAACAACGTTTAATATTTATAATTTGTTTATACATACATCATCAACAAAACACTTTTGGTATTTATCCAAAACGTAATTTAAAACTTTTAAGTGCTGGAATTTGAAGGAATTTGTTCATTTCAAGTAACTGAAGGTTATAAAGGCTGTAACAGAAAACAGTTACATTTCAAGGGAATACAAAACTGTAAGGACACATCCATTGAGGTATGTGGGGACTCGGACCTTAACATCAAATAATACAGTTAAAACAATTTAACTTACGAATATGCTCAATCCAACTGTCAGAATGTTGAGACAATGAGTAGGATAATTAAGGAAGATATATTATCATAATAATAGGGTATTCATTATCAGAATAAACTTAAAAAAAAAAAACCCTTTTGAAATTTAAGCAATGACCCATAAGAGATTGGAACTGGACTCAAATTACTGGCTTAATTTTGCTTTTAAAAACGTAAGATTAGGTAAACACTATTGTGAAAATACATTAAAGAAATATTTTGAAAACTGCCCAAGGACAAACTTGCCTTTTCAAACTATGCATAGTCATGAAATATTTTTGACAGATGAGAAACAGTGCTATAATAATCCACAGGTTTATGATTTATTTATTTATTTTTTGAGAGAGGGTCTCGCTCGGGGCCAGGCGGGGTGGCTCACGCCTATAATCCCAGCAATTTGGGAGACCAAGGCAGGTGGAACAAGAGGTCAGGAGTACGAGACCAGCCTGACCAACATGGGTGAAACTCTGTCTCTACTAAAAATACAAAAAAATTAGGTGGGCATGGTGGCGTGCGCCTGTAATCTCAGCTGCTCAGGAGACTGAGGCAGGAGAACAACTTGAACCTGGGAGGCGGAGGTTGCAGGGAGCCGAGATCGCGCCATTGCACTCCAGCATAGGCGACAGAGGAAGATTCCGTGTCGAGAAAAAAAAAAAGAGAGAGAGAGAGAGAGGGTCTTGCTGTCACCCAGGATGGAGTGCGGTGACATGATCATACCTCACTGCAGCCTCAAGCTCCTGGGCTAAAGTGATCCTCCCATACCAGCCTCTCAAGGAGCTGGGATTACAGATGCACACCACCATGCCCAGTTTGTACTTCCAATTTCTATTACAAGAAATTTCTCTTTCCTCAACATTTCTATAGTACTTAATTTATACCTGCCTTGCGTCATTCATCACCTTTTATCTTATTTTCTTTTCATTTTTCTTTTTTTGAGACGGAGTCTTGCTCTGTCACCCAGGCTGGAGTGCAGTGGCCAGATCTCAGCTCACTGCAAGCTCCGCCTCCCGGGTTCACGCCATTCTCCTGCCTCAGCCTCCCGAGTAGCTGGGACTACAGGCGCCCCCCACCTCGCCCGGCTAGTTTTTTGTATTTTAGTAGAGACGGGGTTTCACCGTGTTAGCCAGGATGGTCTCGATCTCCTGACCTCGTGATCCGCCCGTCTCGGCCTCCCAAAGTGCTGGGATTACAGGCTTGAGCCACCGCGCCCGGCCGTATCTTATTTTCATATTACTTACATATCTATCTTACCAACCTTATTAGACTGATATTCTTCTGCACATAGCAGCTTACAAATACTTGACAACAAATTCTCCATATATACCATCAAAAATAATTGTTAGAAATGTTTTACTGTAACAACACTATAAGAATCATCAAAGAATGTCAATAAGAAAAATGAATAACCTGCCCGGGCGCGGTGGCTCACACCTGTAGTCCCAGCACTTTGGGAGGCCAAGGCAGGCAGATCACAAGGTCAGGAGTTCGAGACCAGCCTGGCCAACATGGTGAAACCCTGTCTCTACTAAAGATACAACAAATGAGCCAGGCATGGTGGTGTGTGCCTGTAATCCCAGCTATTCGGGAGGCTGAAGCAGGAGAATCACTTGAACCTGGTTGCTGTGAGCTGAGATGGCGCCATCGCACTCCAGCCTGGGTGGCAAGGCGAGACTCCGTCTCAAAAACAAAACAAAAAAGAAACCTATAATCCCATGACACTAATACAAGAATTCATTCCTCTTCTGAAATCTTATTTTCCACATGTATTTTTACAGCAGCAATCAAAATTAGGTCATCATTAACTCAAATTTGAGTTCAGTAGGATAGAATTGGCCTCATGAAAAAATTTCAGTAAAGCTCAAATAATTGCTAGCTGTTCCAAAATTAGTCAGTTATGATTACACAGACATGTAGGTAAGGCCTGGAAAATAATACGTAAAATGCAAAACATGAAAATGATTTTGGGGGGTAGTGGCATTGTAGATTTGTTGCAAATTTTTCATTTGTTAAAATAGTGAAGCTAAAATACTACCCTAAGCTGAAAATAAGTATTGTCTAATTAGACTCCCAAGAATTTTAAAACATTAAATTTTTAGCCCTTTAATGAATGCTTACTATGTGTCAGGCACTGTTCTAGGTGCTGAGGACAACGCTGTGAAGAAAATCAACTTGCTGCTTTTATGAACTTTGCAATGTAATGTGTAAAAGTGGAAAATATACAAAGCAAACAAGAGCATTTCTTTTAACGATAATGTGCTTTTTAGAAAACTGAACAGGTCAATGTGATACAAGTGTAAGACTGGGTTTGGGGGAACTACCTAAGATTGAAGGCTCTGAAAAAGCCCCTCAAAGGAGGTGACATTTGGGCCAAGACACAAACATGAAATATGCAAAAGGCTGGGAGAACCAGGCTGAGCACAAAGATCCTGAGGTAGGTGAGCCTAATATATTCATGAATAGAGTGTAGTTAACTAGGTATGAGAGAAGGGCAAGGCTTAGATCACCTGGAGCCTTGAAGGTAAAGTGGTTTAAAAAGGGAAATTACGTGATCTGTGTTTTTCCCCTCGGAGCTTTTTTGTAATAATGAATTATGAGTAGAAATAAGGAAACTATTAATACTCCAAGTGAGAGGTGATAGGGGTTTGGAATCAGAGTGGTAGCAATGAGGATGGAAATAAATGGATCAAGACAGTTTGGAATCAGAAACAATAGAACTTATTGATCGGGTGTGTGAGAGAGACAGGATTCAAGGTTTCAGTTTGTGAAACCATTTACTCAGATGAGGAAAACCAGAGGAAGAAGTTTCGGCGTTTTTGAATATGTCATTTGAAGTGCAAAGCTAGGTGGGAATGTTGACTTTCAACTTAATGAAGCCTCTCTACAAGCTTGTGGGGAAGGAGAGGAAACATGTTCCGTGTCTCTACTCTCCCAAAGGCTAACATCATGTCTCACACACATTATGCATGCAGTTTAAGTGTTTTGAATGTTTTAGGGTGGTTATTTGTTTTCAAGTTGAAACTCCTTGAAGACGGCAATTCTGTATCTACACAAAAACTAAAAAAGGGGGCCTTGGCACTTTGAGATTTTGCTAATGTCTAGGTGAATGACTTCTATGTGATTATATGGGGCTTTAGCTGCACAATATTTGTGCAGTGTTGAGACTCTCTCAAGTGAAGGTTACTTTCAGTGTAATTGTATAAAGGTGGGCTCAAAAGTTGTGAAAAAGATACATATACATATGGGTTACCATGAAAAGGCTAGGATTCCAGGCACATTTACAACTACAAAGGCATGAGACCAATCAAGAATGTGTTGCACCTGGATGACAAAGGCGCTAAGCGCCTCATATCCAACAGTCAAAAGCCAACAAGGGGAAGCAACTTTCAGAAAAAGACTCCAGCCCGGGCGAGAGGAGTGAGAACTTGCCTCAAAAAAAAAAAAAAAGAAGAAGAAGAAGAAGAAGAAAAACAGGTCTGAGAGAGGAAGGAGGAACATTATTTTATTTACTGAACATCTTTTAAAGATTTCACACCACAGAACTGTGTCCTTTAATTCTTACAACGCTAAGAAAGGCATTATTCATATTCACTACCCTTTTTACGGGAGACAAAAGCTCAGAGTATCTCGCTTTATCTTAACCTATTAAGAGCCAGAGCTATCCTCATACCCCAGGTCTGAGACCTTGCTTCCCCCATTACCCACTAGCAAAAGTATTTACACTTAATTGCAAGCAACGAGTACAGAAAAACTCAAAGAAGGAATGGAAGAAAACGCCACATTCACTGCTAAACCCTTAGGTCAGAACACGTCCGCGAGACTTTCCAGGGCCAAAGCCTTAGATATACCATGGTTATATGGTTGTCGCTTCCCCTCCAGTCCCTCGCTTTTCATCCCACTCACTAAGAAAAGAGGGGGTTCAGGCCGCGGTAATATAACCCAGCCTGACGGTGAGTCTGACGGCACAGAAGAAAGGTTCGCGCCCCGCCCACACCCCTCTCTAGGTGGAAGTGACAACCAAGGAAGGATATGAGGAGTCTGGGCAGGACGGATGGCAGTTCCCGGCGGCATAGTTCCTCTGGCCAGCTACTTAATTCTTCCAGGGGAACCGCGGTAGCCGGGACTGCGCGTTCCTGAGACATACTTTCGTCAAACAGCACACCTTCAAACCAATCCCGCCACAGCCCAGACCGGAATCTCACAGTCCCGCCACAGCCCAGACCGGAAACTCACAGTCCCGCCAACCCTTGCGCTCTCTCCGCCGGCTCCAGAACCATAGAGAGGAGGACGGCTGGTTTATTGGTGAACCCGGGTCCCTCAAGGCCGGAAAGAAAGTCGGGCTTCTCTAGCCTCCGGAGGACTCGACTCGCTGGTGCGCGATTTCGGTCCGGAGGAGGCGTCGTGAGGTGAGCTTTTTCAGACGAGCCATCCCGGGACACGTCGGGAAGCTAGCATTCTCAGGTCTGGATCATTGTAAACATTACATTCAAATGGGGAGGTGAGGGCCAGAAGTCCCCAGATTTGCTACCCATGGGGTTTTGAGATTGCACTTCTAGGGTCGGATTTGTCCTGGGACCTGCAGCCGGAAGTGACTCTAAGCCTTGCAGCGTGGTGGGAGAGAAAAGAGGCGCGTTCCTAGCCGCTGGACTGGGTGACCCTCCTCTCCCCCGAATTGTAAATCTTGTGTAAAGGGAATAAAGATCCCACTTGCCAGAACTGTAAAAACAGAGGCAGATGGTATCGTGTCTAGCGCAGTGGATAGAAGATTCTCAATAAAGTTGCTTCAGATTTCTACAGGTCTCTCCAAACTACTGCATTGCCCTAGTTTGCGTTTGGTCTGCCATCAAATTAGTCTTTACTAATTATTTCCAAATTACCCCCACTTCCATACACTTAGGGCTGCTGTTCTCGACTAAATGTTTGGAGTGAAGTCTTGGATGAATTTACACACACCAGACCATACCTATGCATGTTTTTAAAGGGACGCCCACTTATCAAAATAAAATATTGTACGTCTTTTGTAAAAGACAGAAGTGAAGTTATTCTGCAAGCTTAGGGGGTGAATATGGTTGGACACAGTCAAGACAGCTGAAAGACGGCAAGTAGCTAGGCCGTCCTGTCTGAATATCTTGGACTTTATGTTTGTCCAGGTGGTGGTGGTGGTTGCTGCTGCTGTTCTTCAGTTTGTTTTTATAGCTGATTTTCTTCTCCCACTTTTGAACCCTTAAGGTGTATATGAGCGTCCAAATCTCTTTATCTCTCTCTCTTCCCCACAACTTTTTTAGAAAAGGCAACTGTATGGTGGGACGGGGAGGGGTTGGGAGTGGCTGTTTAATATTACACTTTAGTGAAATGTGCCATTTTGCTTTAATCATCATTTTCTTTCTGTTTTTTTTTTTTTCTTTCCAGAGTTACATAGAAAGAGGACCAAAGACGTCTAAAAAGTAATTTGGAAATACCTCTAAATGTTTGTTACCATGTATAAGCTGCTAAAGAGAAATTTGGCCCAACAAAATTAATTGAATAATTGAGGCAGGTTTGTGTGTGTCATCAAATTCTATCCAGAAGTTGAAGAATCTGAATTTAACAATCGTGTGCATTTAATAAGAGGATGACCTTTCAGTTTAATTTCACTATAGAAGACCATCTGGAAAATGAATTAACACCCACTGGAGATGGAGCTTTGACCCTGGATTCCTCAAAAGAGCTGTCAGTCTCAGAAAGTCAAAAAGGAGAAGACAGGGACAGAAGATGTTCTGCAGAACAATTTGACTTGCCTCAGGGTCAATTGTGGGAACATAAGTCAATGGAAAATGCAGCTCCCTCTCAAGACACAGACAGTCCACTCAGTGCAGCCTACAATTCAAGTAACTTGGAGCCATATGGAAAACAGCCCTCCTTGAGAGCTGCTAAAGAGCATGCTATGCCTAAAGATTTAAAGATGTTAGAAAATAAAGTCATAGAAACATTACCAGGTTTCCAGCATGTTAACTTCTCAGTGGTGAAAACCATCTTGTTGAAAGAGAACTTCCCTGGAGAAAACATAGTTTCACAAAGCTTTTCTTCTCACTCTGATCTGATTACAGGTGTTTATGAAGGAGGCTTAAAAATCTGGGAATGTACCTTTGACCTCCTGGCTTATTTCACAAAGGCCAAAGTGAAATTTGCCCGGAAAAAAGTCTTGGATCTTGGTTGTGGATCAGGTTTACTGGGTATAACTGCATTCAAGGGAGGGGCCAAAGAAATTCACTTTCAAGATTATAACAGTATGGTGATTGATGAAATAACTTTAGCTAATGTAGTAGCTAACTCCACTTTGGAAGATGAAGAAAATGATGTAAATGAGCCAGATCTGAAAAGATGCAGGAAACCAAAAGTAACACAAGAACTATATAAATGCCGATTTTTTTCTGGTGAGTGGTCTGAGTTTTGTAAGCTTGTACTAAGCAGTGAAAAACATTTTGTAAAATATGATCTCATTCTCACCTCAGAAACCATTTACAACCCAGATTATTATAGTAATTTGCACCAGACTTTCCTTAGACTGTTAAGTAAAAATGGACGTGTACTTTTGGCTAGCAAAGCACATTATTTTGGTGTAGGTGGAGGTGTTCACCTCTTTCAGAAGTTTATAGAAGAAAGGGATGTTTTTAAGACCAGAATACTCAAAATAATTGATGAAGGATTGAAGCGGTTCATAATTGAAATAACTTTTAAGTCTCCCGGTTAATGTTCACTGAGTAACCACAATGAAATAAACAGAAGGACCAAAAATTTGAGTGTTTGATTTCTGTCTTGCTATTAATTTTCTGAATTTTGATGTTTGTTTAGTTTATCCAAATCATAAGTGAGCTATGTTAGCAATCTTGTACTCACTAGGTGAAACTGAGAAATTATCCTTGTGCATTTGATGAGATCTCCTGGGAAATCATTTTGTAGCAAATTCTGGTATTCTCCATCTTCATTCTATTTGACCTTTTTACCATCTTTGACATTACATGAAATTGTACCCAGGAAATCCTGCCATTTCTTCTCTCAAGTCTGTGAATTTCTTCCCGCTCTTCGTTAGTTCCTGGTTCACGTGAAGTGTCTGATCAGATCACTATGCCATTAATATACATCACTAAATATTAGGTTTGAAGGCCTTAGGTAAATAGGAAGAGGTTTTTGTTTCATTTTGTTTTTATATTCATTTACCTTGTATAGTAAGGATCAGAATGGTGAGAATTTAACTAAATTCACATGGAGCTGAGGAAATAAAGGGAATCTGTGATAGAGTATAAAAGTGATACAGAGAACTTGTACTACTTGAGGTTTACTCCGTATAGCCAAGTAAGAGATCCTGCAGTCTTGGTAGGAGTAAAAAGAAAAAGAAAGGAGAATTCCAGATTTGGGGGAGTATAGACTTCTCACCAGTTGTTAAATAGTAGGAAAGAAAGGAGAAAGTGTTTTGTTGATTCAAATGCAAAAATTTTCACATTTTACTTCATTGGGAATTGGGATCTGCCTTGCTCTCTATAACAACAGTAAAATTGACAGCATTTTTTTCTTTCTTGGAAGTAGCTAAAATAATCAGACGTCATGGATTCAATTAAATGTGATATTTACTGGACATTTACGGTTAACTAGGTACTTTGTATAGCATCTTGCATAATACTTAAAACCTTATGAGGTATATGTTATCCCTATTTTAGTAGTGATCATAATAGCTAACAGTATTTAGCATTTAGTGTAAACAGGGCAGAAGACCTTTATATATCTTAACATTAAATATTCATAAGTGCCCTATTAGACTCCAAGAAGTTAATTAATTTGCCCCCAATCACATTTCTCACCTTGAGCCAGAATCTGAAGTCTTAAAAGTCTTTACGCTCTTTCATCATCCAGTGGTCTCAACTCTACCAATGCCTATTTTCATCACAAATATTTCTTAACACCCTCTTACTACTCTAGATGAAAGTCATAGTTAAGGAAACTTACTTACATACATTATTAAAAAGTATATTCCTAGTTTATATATAATTAATTATATGTGATATTCACAATTCTAATATGAAGAAAGTAATTTATAATCAAATAATAATTTATATCTCATCAGATACACACAGGTATAGCTACACAGAAGACACACAGCAGCCAGATGCTTATACCTAGGAACAGGGGTCCCTGATGCCCAGGCCATGGACCAGTACCGGTCTGTGGCCTGTTAGGAACTGGGCTGCACAGCAGGCGGTGAGTGGTAAGCAAGTGAGTATTACTGCCTGAGCTCTGTCTCCTGTCAGATCAGCATCAGCGTTAGATTCTCAGGAGTACACACCCTATTGTGAACTGCACATGTGAGGGATCTAGGTTGCACACTCCTTGTGAGAATCTAATGCCTGATGATCTGAGCTGGAACAGTTTCATCCTGAAACCACTCCCCTGCCCAGCCCTTCATGGAAAAATTATCTTCCACGAAACTGGTCCCTGGTGCCAAAAAGTTTAGGGACCACTAGCCTAGAGTACCATTACTGAAAATGCCACAGCTACAATTCCAGACTTACCTACTTATAAGGTAGAACAAATTGGCCTTGACAGCTGGATTGGGGAATTGAGGTACAAATCACTGGGTAGAGGCTCATAATACAATAATCAGTTTCAATGATTTTGAGACAAATAGGTATCTCTCAATTCTCCGAGAGAATTAGACTTTTAATGAGGTCTCATCCAGGAGGCCCATTCAGGAACAGCAGAGACACAGCCTCTAACTAGGGGCTCAGGACAATTTCAGTTCCCAGGGAGAGGGTTCAACAAGTGCAGAAAGGATCAAAGCAGAAGCCCAGTCATGGGAACTAAATAATTTGGGGCATTAAAGATAAATTTGGGGCCGGGCATGGTGGCTCACGCCTGTAATCCTAGCACTTGGGGAGGCCAAGGTGGGCAGATCACCTGAGGTCAGGAGTTCGAGACCACCCTGACCAACATGGAGAAACCCTGTGTCTACTAAAAATACGAAATTAGGTGGGCTTGGTGGTGCATGCCTGTAACCCCAGCTATTCAGGAGGCTGGGGCAGGAGAATCATGAGAATCACTTAAACCCAGGAGGCGGAGGTTGCAGTGAGCCAAGGTTGTGCCACTGCACTCCAGCCTAGGCAACAGGGAAAGACTTCATCTCAAAAAAAAAAAGAAAAAGGAAAAAAAAAAGATAAATTTGGGGGTATCAAACAGCCCAAAGGGAACACACCTACCCAAGATAGCTGGCAGCAAAAGGGACTTGGGACACAAATTATGGCTACAAATCCAGAAAACAGATACATAGCTTTCTCATGTAACAGTGTAATTTAATCATTTAAGGGTTATGATACTTTGGGTTAAAATTCAATTTCTCCGTCTCTAAAACAAGGTTATAATACTATATCCCTAGCAGAGTTCTTTGAAGATTAAGAGTTAAGCATTTATCTTGGTTCCTATCAAGTTTCCTATATATAAGTGGAAATTATTATTTTTAATAATTCTTACTATTTAGTCATCTATTTTCTGAATCAGATAGGAAGTCCTGCTCACTTTTGTTAAAAATGGTGTTTGTACCTTTACGGTATACAAATCTCCGTTCAGAACATGAAGAAACCACTAAGTTCTAAGCCTTGCTCTGCCCACCATTAATCTCCACTCTCTCTCATCCCATTCCCTTCCCAACTCCTCACTTCCGCATTCCTAAATTGTCTTTTTTTGGAAGCTTTGGTTGCAGATTATTTAGGATGAAGAAGAGTGCATTTTGTAAATTTGCTTCTAAAACCTAGTCACATATGTGCTGTGTTCTGCCCATTTCTCAGATGTGCCTGTCCTCTAAGTTCCAGTTTTCATGTCCCACAGATGACGTTCTGTCCATGTTTCAGAAACTCATGGAACTGTCTCTGTGCTAAGAGTTGTGACTTCACTGTGTCAAATGTGATGCCCAGTGACACATCTGCTGTAGGGTTTGTGGGGTGGATAAGTATCAGCATTTCATCTAGAGAATGAGATTTTTGAGAAGATTAAACCTATCTTCACTTTTGAATGCCCTCCATAGTATTTTCTTCAGATGCTTACTAAATGGTCATTTGAAAAAGAGGAATAGCAAGGAAACTCAGACTCCATGAACTTGATTATTTGCCTCCACTTTAGCCGGGACATTTTGAATTTTTCATACCATGTTTATGATGGCATTGTGATTGTTGATAATAAGGTTTTCTTTGGATGAAAGTACACATTTAAAATTGCCATCATAACTAGTGCAGCCCAGGAGAGAAGTTGCTCTGTGCTTTGTAAGAATCCTTTATTGCAGTCAAGGGATGCAGCTTCTATATAGCCCAGATGGTTGGGGGAAGCCATAGTATATTTATAACTACTAGAAATCCAATTTCTGCCTTTTCAAGGAATTAAAATTCAGATAGCCCTTAAAAGGAGTGTCACCATCTATACGGGAGGTTATCTAACAAAAGTGCTTTTCCTATTTGAAAGAAACTATGTAAAAATTACAATGACAAAGAAAAACTTTGTAACTTAAATATTACCAAGGAAAGTGGGGCATTTTACCCCTCACAGAGCAAGGTGAGTGGTCAATTTGTGATCCTCAAAAAAAAAAAAAAGATATGATGCAGGTATACTGGAGCTATCCTTTTCCATTTACTGATGGGATGGAAAAAGTGGATGTAAAGGCTTGCCTTTGGCAGTAATGTTGACCCTTGAACAACATGGGGATGGGGTGCCCACCCCCATGCAGTTGAAAATCGACATACAATTTTTGACTCCTCGAAAACTTAACCACTAATAGCATACTGTTGACCTGAAGCCTTACAGATAACATAAACTGTCATCTAAGACATATTTTGTATATCATATGTATTATAGATTGTATTCTTACAATAAATTCTTTTGTATGTCATAGGTATTATAGATTGTATTCTCACAATAAATTAAGCTAGAGAGAAGAAAGTGTTAAAAAATTAGGAGGAAGAGAAAATATATTTACTATGTCTTCGTGCTTGTCATCTTCAAGTAGACTTCAAGTATCTTTGAGTAGACTGAGAAGAAGGAAGAGGATTGGCTGCTCTTACTGTCTCAGGGGTGGCAGAGGTGGAAGAAAATCTGTATATAACTGACCATGCAATTCAAATCCGTGTTGTTCAAGGGTCAATTGTATATATGTTAAGCCTTTACAATAGAATTGCATGTACTTAGTCTCATGAAACCCCAAATGCCTTGGCTGTGCTGCTGCTAGACTGTGTGGTTCACAGTACAAAGATAAAGATGCTCCTTCCTCCAAGCAGATTTGGCCCCATGATAGGGGGAATGGTGGGGTAAGTCAAACAAAATCTGTTTTTAGCCCCACTTGCCCTTTCAACTCTTCTTAGTCATCTTGTGGCTTAGTACTACAAACTTCCATAGTCTTCCAACTGATAAGATATAGGAAAATGGACAAAAAGTGATCAACATTAAAAAAAAAAAAAAAAAAAAGATGTAACATACATCACATGTAGGAAGGGGTTGTAAGATACAGGTTTTTCTTCTGGCAATGATTTGGTGCTCACAAGAGCCATTCCACTGAGGACATCCAGCATGATAAAATGGAATAAGGTTTTAGTAATCCCATTGTGCAGTAGATAGTTAAAGAAAAAATGGTTCAATGATAATTCGTTAAAGCATGGAAAGGCAGACTTTATTCATTACCACTGAGATAGGTATAGGGACCATGGCAATGGGATTTTGCAGTGGGGGAGAGAAAATAGGCTTAACTGCAGAGTATGGGCAAGTGGGAATTTATAGCCAAGGAGCAAGGTGGGTCAAGGGGTCAGTGAATGAAACAATACTAAGAGGAAGCATCAAGGGTAAGGAGGATTCTAACCTAACAGAACCTAACAGAATTCTTGCTGAAGATAAGCCAGACATTACCAGGGAGGCAGATAGTGACTTTTAAGGTGGGGATTCTTGCTAAACTGACTTAGCAGAGTTCTTTACTAAAACCGGATTTTACAAAAAAGTCCACAGATAGGCATAAGAGAAAATCCAGAAGCCTAACTAAATTTTGGCCAAGAAAAGAATCTGTCAAGGTGAATGCACAGTTTGAACTACTGGGGCTACAGAAGAAAGTATTCCTGTGGAGCCTCCCACCACTGCACACTGCACACTGCACATTGCACACTGCACCCTGCAGTGAAAGCATCAAAATGAGCGTGAAGTCAGATGGCTGCTAAAATCTGTCCCTATCACCCCATTCAAGAGTCTTAGATGTTCTCTGCCTGTCCTGGCTACACTGCAGCAGTAGCAGCATAGTTCTGAAAGCCTCCAAACATAATCCAGTTAGCCACACAGTATCTGTGTAGCTCTAGTAATTTTCAAAGTCTACTCTCAAACCTCCAGCAGGTTTCCACCAGTAAAGTTCTATTACTGGTCTCAGTAGAGCGGTCACGGATCATTCAATCAGCTCAGTCACCTCTCAGATCTTCCTAAGACTACAGAGGAGAAATCAGTATGCTTCACAATGTGTAGACAACAAACTTGTCCACTGCAAGATCCTGAAAATGTTATTCAAAGAGATAAATAGGAAAAAAAAAAATATTTCTATTCTGTCATGTCTGGTCAAGACTTGTCCAGATTCTTCTTTCTGTGTGTCTAAAATGTCCTCGAGCTCAAAATTCTTCTAGATCTCTGCTATTTTAGGATAAATAACTTCTCGTGAATTTCTGTAAATTGGATGCTGTACTTATTTTAAATTGCATGAAAAAAGTATTCAGTGTGCGGGCATTTTTTTAAAGGGAGAATGTGTGTGGAAAGGTAGACTAATGCCTAGAAATTCAGAACACATCCAGTCAGCTCAGTGGCACAGCAAATTGTCATTAACTAATCTCTATGCAAGCTTTTTTATTATCATTGCTATTCTACCCTCTTTGTGTTTTAAAAATCTTCAGAGGAAGACAATTTTTAATGATTTGCTTTTCTTCCCTAAGCTTTCCACAGATTAAACTCTGCATCCTGTTTGCTTTGCTGTGTTCAAGATTCTCCAGGATTTTTACAATAAGAACCAAAAAGATTCTTACTTCTATGGAGAATACCTCAGAGATGCATTTTCTTGGAAGGCTGGTCAGATGTTTTGAATATTCTGCATTTTATTTACTTTAACACAAAACACATTCAAGCCTGTATTTTAAATATTAAAATAACCACTCGTTTAACTTTGTGACTAGCTTTCATTTTCCCAAAGTAAGAAAAAAATATTATTTATATACCCTCCCTCAAAATACTTCAGAAACTCTTGTGTCTTATCTCCTAACATAGTTCAACATAAAGAGAAATAACTTTAGTTACAGTTGAAATCATTAGAGATTCTTAAGTTTCTGGTAATTTTAATTACGTTCGCTATCATCTATTACTGTCGGATAGATATTTTAAGCGATTCTTAAAAAGAAATGACAAAACCAAATATAAAAACCTGAATGTAAATTATTTTACCCATAATTGGTCTAAAAAAACATCCTGGATCAGCCCAGTATTTGATTACATTGATATGCACAGAAGACAGGGAAATACAGGTTCCCTGGTAAAGGCCCCACTTTTAAGCCTGAAAATCCATAGCCCTAAGTGAGAAGAGGCATTCTTGTTTTTTGCACCTAAAAAGTTCCCTTTTGACCTGCCATGCCCCTTATTGTGTACCATATAAACCCCAAACCCTAGGCTCCAGAGGGAGACAGGCAGATGAATGACAGAGCAGCATGGCAGAGAAGGAGAGAAGAGGAGCATCTGAACATAAAGAGGCTGGGGATGATTGGTGAGGAGATCGACTGCTGGACAGCCAAACTCCAGGAGAATATCATCTTCTCACTCCATCCCCCTTCCAGCTCCCCATCCATGCCACTGAGAGCCACCTCCACCACTCCATAAAACTCCCACATTCATCCTTCAAGGCCAGGTGTGACCTGATTCTTCCTGGATGCCAGACAAGGACCTGGGTACCAAGAAGAAACTGAGCTGGTTAATGCTTAAGCTGCAGACAGCAAAACTGAAAGAGCACACTGTAACACATCCCTACTTGGGCTTCAGGAGTTGCAGACACTCACCTCTAGACAGTACCATGGGGCCAGAACCCAAAGAGCTCTCTCCCAGCTCCTGCACCTTCCTGCCTGTGTGCTCCCCCTCCTATAAGGGGTTTGAGCTCATGGTGGCCCAGCAGAGAGCCACACCCCTGTCACACATCCTGCAAGGGGGGCCAGGTAACTCTGCCATCTCAACACATACACAAAGTTTTTACTTCTCTGGGGCATTTTTGTAGTAGGAAGAATCGAGCCCCTACTTCCTACATGTCGGTCCCTTTGTGTTTATTTTTCTCCAATACTGGCAGATTAAACAGAATTCTGCCTTACACTAAAGCTCAAACACATTTTCATCCCATCAAGAATGCACTGAGTACTTACTATGAGTAGAGAAGATAATTTCCATTTTCAATTATTCCTGTAAAAAAAAAATAACCACTTATAAGAAAGTTTACTCTTGTGTTGTATAGTAACTCAACGCACTTCCCTTTCCACTTCATTTCTCCTGGATCTCCTATAAAAAGCTGTGTGATTAACAGAAAAGACCCTGGGTCTATTTGTGTTCTGTGTGTGCCTCTTCTACTGTGACTTGTACATTTCCTTTGTTAGTCAAGGGACTTTGTCATATTAAATTTATGAAGGTTTGGAGATTAACTAACGGGAAGCAGAACAATAAGTAACTGACAGCTTTGGATTCAAGCCTCTCAGAAAAAGAGAAATGTATTAAAGCAAGCAAACAGACAAACAAAATTGGATGGAAGGAAGAGGAAAGAGATAAAGAATGATAGAGAAACACATATGGAATTGCATGAATTAAAGTTTAGAGCAGCAGAAAAAGTGCTGGGGGAAAAAAATGGTAGAGCCCAAGGAAGAAGACCACGCAATCAGGGAGTCAAGGGGTTGCCCCCAATTCACACAATATTTTGTGAACTTTTAAACAAGTGACTATGGGAGATTGCTGGTGACTCATGATGGTGGAGGCAATCAAGAAACAGGGTTGGCAAGAGTGCAAGGAGAGGCCCTTGATGACAGCCCCAGTGACCTTGCTGCACCCTCCATTTGACCTCAGTTGGAGTTTGGGATTGTGGAACAACACTGCTGAACTTTTTATGTAGAATAATCCACACCCCAGTTTGCTTGAGACAGTGCTGAAGTATGCATCTGATTTAACATTCTAGCATTCTTTAAAGTGTATTGATTATGACCAGGCATGGTGGCTCATGCCTGAGATCCCAGCATTTTGGGGGACCTTGGTGGGAGGATCTCTCTAGCCCAGGAGTTCAAGACCAGCCTGGGCAACAGAAAGTGGACCTGTCTCTACAAAGAATTAAAAAGTTAGCTGGGCATGGTGACACACACCTGTGGTCTCAAATATGTGGGAAGCTGATGTGGGAGGATAGCTTGACCCTGGGAGTTCAAACCTGCAGTGAACCGTGGTCATGCCACTCCATTCCAGCCAGGGTGACAGAGTGAGACCCTGTCTCAAAAAATGATAATAAGTGTGTTGATTATGGTCAGCATGTGTATACCAATTCTGTAACACCATTCTTAATCTTATAACTTTGTTGAGTGAGTCATGATTTTAAAACAATCACTCGATAAATAAATATTAACTTCAAATAATGTGTCAAGCACTGGGTTTGCAAGTAGAATCTAAAGTGAAAATGATACATTCTGTGCTTTTGGGGAGCTTCCAATCTAGGGTGGAAATACACAAGTGAACCTCTTGTGAGAATGCTTTACATACTGTGCAGGTTTCTGATAGGGTTATCCTTCTGAGCTATAGAGTAAGACTGTATCCCTGTAATAGGGTGTATATGGAAGAAAGTTGAAGAAGAGGAGGATGAGTGGATATTTCTCAGTATAAACCATCTCCTGGTGACTTAGTAGATTTTCAAATGGAAGTAAAACTTAGAAAGTTGATCAAAGAACTAGGAAATCTTGCTTGTTTTTTGACTCTGAACTTCAAGAATTGAGACAGTTCCTGACAGTGAGAGAATAGAAGGTCTCTGCTAACTGTAGGCAGGCAATGGGGGACCAAAAGCTAAAGATGAGCAACATAAATCTCATAAGAGAAATATTAGTAGAACACTCTTCCCCTTTTCAAGAAGAGCCTCCCCTCTATTGCCAACCCCAAAGGCCAGCAATTTTGTTTTGTTAGGGAAAATGACTAGTTTCCTTAATAACATATATATGAAAAACAACTAATATGAAGAAGGCTAGAATAATGACAAGTCACCTGGGACAGTGCTAAGACAGAGGAGTCAGTAGGGGAAGACTTCTCAGAAGAGATAACACTTGATCTCAGACTTACATATAAGCAGATTTTAATCAGACTAATAGGGGAGTGGGATTGGAAGGATGGTGAGCTGAGTGCTTAAGAGGCATAAAGACTAGTCTGTGAAAAAGCACTGAACTTTGAGAGCATGTTAATTCATTAATTCATGAATTAATGAATTGCACCCAGGAGTTCAATATGTATTGAGCACCTACTATGTGCCAAGAAAATTCCAAGGTGCTGGGTTCTAGGAGGAGAGTCTGCATTTCGAATAGGTCCCATGTGATCCTGATGCTTGTAGATAATAAATAGCAATGTAAGTACCAAAGCTACAAATCACTGAACTGTATGACCTCAGTCAGAGATGAAGCTGGCTCAGTGACTGAAGAAAGACCTTCCAATTCTTTATTTTTCCTGTGTCAATGAAAAAAGCCAAACTCTATAAAATATTTAAAGAAGTTTACTATGAGCCAAATATGAGTGACCAAGGTCTGAGGCACAGTCTCATGAGTTCCTGAAAACACATGCCCAAGGTGGTTGGGTTACAGCTTGATATTATACATTTTAGGGGAACAGAAGTTACAGGCAGATATCAGTCAACACATATAAGGTGTACATTGGTTTAGTCCAGAAAGGCAGGATAACTCAAAGGAGTGGAGCTTTTAAGTCATAGGTGGATTCAAAGACTCTCTGATTGGCAATTGGTTGAAAGAGTTAAGTTATTATCTAAAGACCTGGAATCAGTAGAAACTAATATCTGGGTTAAGATAAGGGGTTGTGGAGACCAAGGGTCTTATTATGTCAATGAAGCCTCTAGATAGCAGCTTCAGAGAGAATAGATGATAAATGTCTCATGCTGGGCACAGTGGCTCATGCCTGTAATGCCCCAGCACTTTGGGAGGCCAAGGTGGGTGGATCATGAGGTCAGGAGTTCAATACCAGCCTGGCCAACATGGTGAAACCCCATCTCTACTAAAAATACAAAAATGAGCCAGAGGCAGTGGTAGGCGCCTGTAATCCCAGCTACTTGGGAGGCTGAGGCAGGAGAATTGCTTAAACCCAGGTGGCAGAGGTTACAGTGAGCCAAGATCGCACCACTGCACGCGAGCCTGGGTGATAGAGTAAGACTCCGTCTCAGAAAAGAAAAACCTGCATACACTCAGGGTTGAAGGAAAATACTGCTCTTCCTACCTGTTAAGCCCACCTTGGATTTCACTTATCACACATAATGATCAATCTGTGAAGTGTATGTTTCTTGTAAGCAAGTGACTGTGATGCAAGGCTGGTTTAACACACACAAATCAATAAACGTAATCTATCACATAAACAGAACCAATGACAAAAACCACGTGATTTTCTCAACAGAGGCAGAAAAGTTCTTTGATAAAATTCAACAGCCTTTCATGCTAAAAAACTCTCAATTAACTAGGTATTGATGGAACATATCTCAAAATAATAAGAGCTATTTATGACAAATCCACAGCCAATAGCATACTGAATGGGCAAAAACTGGAAGCATTCCCTTTGAAAGTCGGCACAAGACAGGGATGCCCTCTCTCACCACTCCTATCCAACATAGTGTTGGAAGTTCTGGCCAGGGCAATCAGGCAAGAGAAAGAAATAAAGTGTATTCAATTAGGAAAACAGGAAGTCAAATTGTCTCTGTTTGCAGATGACATGATTGTCTATTTAGAAAACCCCATCGTCTCAGCCCAAAATCTCCTTAAACTGATAAGCAACTTCAGTAAAATCTCAGGATACAAAATCAATGTGCAAAAATCACAAGCATTCCTATACACCAATAACAGACAGAGAGCTAAATCATGAGTGAACTCCCATTCACAATTGCTTCAAAGAGAATAAAATACCTAGGAATCCAACTTACAAGATATGAGAAGGAATTCTTCAAGGAGAACTACAAACCACTGCTCAATGAAACAGAAGAGGACAAAAACAAATGGAAGAATATTCCATGCTCATGGATAGGAAGAATCAATATTGTGAAAATGGCCATACTGCCCAAGGTGACTTATAGATTCAATGCTATCCCCATCAAGCTACCATTGACTTTATTCACAGAATTAGAAAAAACTACTTTAAATTTCATATGGAACCAGAAAAGAGCTCGCATATCGAAGACAATCCTAAGCAAAAAGAACAAAGCTGGAGGCATGATGCTACCTGACTTAAAACTATACTACAAGGCTACAAAACAGCATGGTACTGGTACCAAAACAGATATATAGACCAATGGAACAGAACAGAGGCCTCAGAATAACACCACACATCTACAACCATGTGATCTTTGACAAACCTGATAAAAACAAGCAATGGGGAAAGGATTCCCTATTTAGTAAATGGTGCTGGGAAACCTGACTAGCCATATGTAGAAAGCTGAAACTGGATCCCGTCCTTACACCTTATACAAAAATTAACTCAAGATGGATTAAAGACTTAAATGCAAGACCTAAAGCCATAAAACCCCCAGAAGAAAACCTAGGCATAGGCATGGGCATAGGCAGGGCAAAGACTTCATGACTAAAACACTAAAAGCAATGGCAACAAAAGCCAAAATTGACAAATGGGATCTAATTAAACTAAAGAGCTTCCACACAGCAAAAGAAACTATCATCAGAGTGAACAGGAAACCTACAAAATGGAAAGAAACTTTTGCAATCTATCTATCTGACAAAGGGCTAATATCTAGAATCTACAAAGAACTTAAACAAATTTACAAGAAAAAAACAACCCCATCAGAAAGTGGGCAAAGGATATGAACAGACACTTCTCAAAAGAAGACATTTATGCAGCCAATGGACATATGAAAAAATGCTCATCATCACTGGTCATTAGAGAAATGCAAATCAAAACCACAATGAGACACGATCTCATGCCAGTTAGATTGGCGATCATTAAAATGTCAAGAAACAACAGATGCTGGAGAGGATGTGGAGAAATAGGAACACTTTTACACTGTTGGTGGGAGTGTAAATTAGTTCAACCATTGTGGAAGACAGTGTGGCAATTCCTCAAGGATCTAGAACTAGAAAAGCCATTTGACCCAGCAATCCCATTACTCAGTAGATGCTCAAAGGATTTTAAGTCATGCTAGTATAAAGACACATGCACACATATGTTTACTGTGGCACTATTCACAATAGCGAAGACTTGGAACCAACCCAAATGTTCATCAATAATAGACTGGATTTAAAAAATGTGGCACATATACACCATGGAATACTATGCAGCCATAAAAAAGGATGAGTTAATGTCCTTAGCAGGGACATGGATGAAGCTGGAAACCATCATTCTCAGCAAAATATCACAAGGACAGAAAACCAAACACTGCATGTTCTCACTTATAGGGGGAATTGAACAATGAGAACACAGGGACACAGAGCAGGGAACATCACATATCAGGGCCTGTCGGGGGGTGGGGACTGGGGGAGGGATAGCATTAGGAGAAATACCTAATGTAAATCATGAGTTGATGGGTACAGCAAACCAACATGGCACATTTATACCTATATAACAAACCTGCACATTGTGCACATGTACCTTAGAACTTAAAGTATAATACTAATAAAAAAAAAGTCAAATGGACCCAAGTCCTACACCTGACTCTTGCCCTTCATATCTGTGCACATGCCTTCATCAAGTTGTCAGAGGCATGTGAACCAGAACAGCTCCATCTTGAATACGAGCTGGGCAAAATGAGGCTGAAAGCTACTGGGCTGCATTTCCGGACAGTTAAGGCATTCTATGTCACAGGATGAAATAGGAGGCTGGCACAGGATACAAGTCATAAAGACATTGCTGATAAAACAGTTTGTAGTAAAGAAGCCGGCTAAATCCTACCAAAACCAAGATGGCCACAAGAGTGACCTCTGATCTTCCTCACTACTACACTCCCATCAGCGCCATGTGGTTTTACAAATGCCATGGCAACGTGAGGAGGTTACCCTATGTGGTCTAAAAAGAGGAGGCATGAATAATCCACCCCTTGTTTAGCATATCATCAAGAAATAACCATAAAAATGGGCAACCAGGAACCCTCAGGCTGCTCTGTCTATGCAGTAGCCATTCTTTTATTCCTTTACTTTCTTAATAAACTTGCTTTCAGTTTGCACTGGGATTCACCCTGAATTCTTTCTTGCGCGAGATCCAAGAACCCTCTCTTGGGGTCTGGATTGAAACCCCTTTCCTGTAACATATTTCTCTGTCCTGTAACAAAGTGACAAAGATCTCTTCAATAAAATGGTGGGTAATATTTATTCTGTTTACAGCATTCAGTTATGAGTTTCAAATGTAATACTGTACATTAAAGTTTCATATAAATCTAGGACATTAGTCTTATTTAAAACCACCATTGTTTTTTTTTTTTTGAGACAGGCTGTCACCCAGGCTGGAGTGCAGTGGTACAACCTCGGCTCAATGCAACCTCCACCTCCCAGGTTCAAGTGATTCTCCTGCCTCAGCCTCACGAGTAGCTAGGACTACAGGCACGTGCCAAGATGCCTGGCTAATTTTTGTGTTTTTGGTGGAGATAGGGTTTTGCCATGTTGACCAGGCTGGTCTCGAACCTGACCTCAGGTGATCCACCTGCCTCGGCCTCCCAAAGTGCTGGGATCACAGGCCAAAACCAGCAATTTTTTTTTTTTTTTTTTTTTTTTTGAGACAGAGTTTCACTCTTGTTGCCCAGGCTGGAGTGCAATGGCGCTATCTCGGCTCACGGCAAACCACCATTCTTGATTCCTATTTCCTTTTATTTTCCATGTTTGACTAAAGCGAACTATTCTAATGCTAACACTGCTAATATTTAGTTAACTGCTTCTTTTTTTATCTCTGTCTAATCGAGGATTGCCCCAATTCATCCTGCCTAATGCTAATCCATTCAACCTCTACCACCAGATAACGTTATTCACAGCACATCAATTTCTGCCCATGTCTTCCTGATTAAAATCTCTAACAGTTTCTCAGTTTCAAAGGTGGTAGCCCTCAAAGTAGGCATACAAGACATCTCATCGTAAGGCAGAAAGGAAATACTAGATCATATATTTGTATTCATTTTTAAATTAAAAAACAAGAAAATATTGATTTATTTTCCATGATATAAGACACCACGGAGCTGTACAATCTCCTAATACTCTGCCAACATAACTGCCTCTCTCTTGATTTACATTTCCTCAGGACCGTAAGGACCATGTCCATAGGGAAGAGGGCTCTTGACGTCTTTATTTAAAACTGGGGAAAGTAGGGTCATCATGGAAGACTTTCCAAGAGAAATATTGAGACGGGCTTGCAACAACACTGATTACTCCAAGGGCAGCCTGCCCCAACTTCTGGAAAAGGCCCAAGTACCTGAGAAAAAGGCCAATATTTTAAAACATTTCTGCTTTACCCACAAAATTTTCACTGGCTCTCCATTATCTCAAGAATAAAATTCAAATCACTTAGCATTCCAGACGTCCCTTAAACTAGCCAAAATTACCATTCCCGTCCCATTTCCAGAACACTGCAACAACTATTCCTCCTAAAACAATCTCGGTCTTCATCATCAAAGGTCCCCCCGAAGGAACCCCATTTTGCCTACCTGGGCTTCCTTCCATTTCCTCTTGGTTTTTACTATTTCTACTCTTTATTTTAGGCCTACCTTAAGCCCTATATCTGTGAAGTCTATTGTAACCTTTTCATCTATTCTGGATGCCCTTTCCTTTGAATGTTTCTAGAATGTATCTGTATTTTACTAGCTAATAAAAAGTTTTACAGTCAGTATGACTACAATTTAGTATCCAAACTGGGAAATTTCTGAGATTAAAATGAAGCAGTTTTAATAATTTTGCCTGGACAACAGGTGAAAACTGGACTCTGTGAGTGAACAGGTTAGATGTTCCCTGATTACAATCCTTACTACCCTCCCAGGGAAATTCTAAAGTCAGAAATATGTATCTTAGTCTCTTTGAGTAGCTGGTGCTTTATCTATAATAGAAGCTTGGTAAATATTAATGGATGGTTTAATTGGTGTATGAAAATATTCAGAACCACCAGATTAGGTAATATTTATATCATCATTAACATTTATTCACATGCAAGAAATCAAGGTTGAAAAAAACATAGTTCTCTAATAAAGACAGAACAAAACATTGAACTAAAGCACAAAAATAGCCCTCAAATAGCCATCTGATTCTCAAATCTTGCTCCAAAGTTAGTGAAAGGATAAGAGTTGTGAAAAGCTGATCAGTGGAAACTTGAGTTTATGTTTTTGATTATATTTTATGTGGAGCTCTCTTGACCTGGCTGTATTTCCAGGAGACTATGGGGTTAAACCACAGTGGTCACAGTGAACTTCATGTCAGTCCAACAGAAACAAACATATGACGCAGGGGTTCTATCCCCAGCCCCCGATTAGCCAGTTTTGCCTGGAGTGGACCATCCAAGCGTGTTTTTTACTACCAGTTTTCAGGAGACATTTCCCACATTCTAAGCAAAGGAAGTCTGGCCTTTTCTCCGTGACGTTCCCTTATTGTTATTTTATGCTGAATCACACACAGTGCAGTACCTTACTGTGCACCCACGTTCCTTGCTGGGTATTGGCAGTGCTCCCAGTGGGTACCACTGGTCCTGGCATCTCTTACCAAGCACCACCATTTCCCACAGGACACAGCTCCAAGACGCCAAGGTTGTTCTGATGTAAAGTGCAGACAGAAACTTCTCCTGCTTCCTTTTTTAGATCACATTCTATTAGTACAAAAGTTCTTTCAGATGTTTTTAATTTTTTTTTTTCCTACAAAGCACCCACCTTCATCCCCCCTGGATTCTGTCATGTATTCATTGCAGATCTGGGCCAGGATAAAGAACTGGGAGGAAGACACTGACTCTAATTACAGAAATACCTCCCTCCATCACCCAAGGACTTATTACAGAGTCAGGATCTTTCAAGAGGATGGATTAGTCCTGTACCAGGTAGAATTGCCAGGTAAGATACAAGTATTTCAGTAGACATACTAAAAAAGGATTTGTTGGTTATCTGAAATTCAAATCTACCTGTGTATCCTTGATTTATATTTACTAATTCTGAAAAACCTACTTCTAGACTTCTCAGTCTCCTACAGAAATTATTTTTGGTGGTTTCAGCTAAGAGTCAAAAGTTCAACTATATTTGGTTATACCAGTGCAAATGTCTGTCCAATTTCCTGCACAGTAGATCAACTGATATAAAGGGAGTTGCCAAGGAATACAAAGAATTACAAAGAACAGTCAGATTGGAAATGGAATATGCCCCATGTTGGGAAGAAAATCATTTTTATCCTAGTAAAGGAACTGACCACTTGATGTCTTAAGTGGTCATTACCTGTCATTATTCATTGAATAGCAAAATGCAATATGCCTCCAAATCCCCAAAGGAGCCTGAGACTGGAAGAGCATATAAAAGAGGTAAAAAGAAAGCCAGGCCAGTGTCCTGGAAACAGACAGAAGGTGAGACGGACAGTGTCAAATGCTGTAGGTTGGCTGAGTAAGATGAATGCCACTGGACTTGACAATGTGCAGGCCAACGGTCATATTAATAAAGGGCAGTTCTGTGGCCAGGCATGGTGGCTCAATCCTGTAATCCCAGCACTTTGAGGGGCTGAGGTGGGCGGATCACTTGGGGTCAGGAGTTTGAGACCAGCCTGGACAACATGGTGAAACTCTGTCTTTAATTTAAACACAAAATAACCCGGCGCAGTGGCTCAAGCCTGTAATCCCAGCACTTTGGGAGGCCCAGGTGGACAGATCATTTGAGGTCAGGAGTTCGAGACCAGCCTGACCAACATGGTGAAACCTGGTCTGTACTAAAAATACAAAAAAATTAGCTTGGCATGGTTGTGCATGCCTGTAGTCCCAGCTACTTGGGAGGCTGAAGCAGGAGAATCGCTTGACCCCGGGAGGCGGAGGTTCCAGTGAGCTGAGATTGTGCCACTGCAGTCTAGCCTGGGTGACACAGTGAGACTCTGTCTTAAAAAAACACACACACACACACACACACACACACACACACACAAAACAATTAGGCAGGTATGGTGGTGCATGCATATAATCCCAGCTATTCAGGAGGCTGAGGCAGGGGGATCACTTGAACCATGAGGCAGAGGTTGGAGTGAGCCGAGATCACGCCACTGCACTCCAGCCTAGGTGACAGAGTGAGACTCCATCTCAAAAAAAAAAAAAAAGCAGATTTTGGTTGAGCAATTGGAGTGAAAATGATAAATGATATAAATGATTATGTTCAAAACAACTGAGGGAGGGGACTGGGGGACAGAAATAATATGTAACTAGTTAGAGTAGTTTATCAGCAAAAAGAAGTAGAACTGAGGGGACAAGTGGAGGGAGAAGTGGGATCTGGAGAACCATCTCTTCAGCTGGGCAACAACATAAAACAGCCTGTGTGTGTGGTGATGGACTGATCCTGCAGAAAAAGAAGACATTTTTTCTTTTCCTTTAGGAGCTACTCTGTTAATTGAAGACAAGGAAAACTTGATGCAAGAAAATGAGAGAGTGAGAGGATTGCTAGAGCAATGGCCTTCAGTTGGTAAGAGCTGATAATATTCAAAACTGAAGTAGAAGGATTAGCCTTAGATAGAAGCACAGATAGGCAGTACCTCCACGGTAATGAGAGGAAATGCAAAGTGTGTGGTACAGGGCTAGATAAGGCAGTAGGAGATCGTGGAAGCTCTCTTCTGATGGCTTCTATTTTCTCAGAGAAAAAGGAAACAAGGTCATCAGTTAAAAATGAGGGTAGGGGAAGAGATAATAGCGGTATGAAGAGAGAGGCAATGGTAGGGAGCAGTCACATGAATGGAATTGGGGAAATGTAGCATGACTGACAGGCATACTGTCACATAAGGGCCTGCTTGAAGTTAGCAATTCTAAATTTAAAGGGAGACCTGTTTAAATTTAAAGGGAGCAAGGTTTTGTAGATTTTCTCCAACTATGATCTAGTAAAGTGATGAAGACCTAGAGTAGGCAGAGAGTGGGATTTAAACAGGGTTGGGATCTAACAAAGAGAGATTAATGACACAAAGTTCAGCAACTCCTCTGTAGCATCAAAGTGGGAGTAATTGTACCTGGAATGTCTTCTCCCTAGTGCAAGGGAACAATGCTGGGACGTTCAGCTGCCAACAGACACTTGATTGTAACACTTTGTAGGATCCTTGACTGTGTGTTGTCTGAGGTGGAGGATTAGCATAAACACACACATATGACACCTCCAACAGCATTAAAAATGTGATCCAGTCAAGATAGCCTTCATAAGAAATGCTTCTACTCAAACTTCCACTCATTAGTGCTTCCTATCTTTCGCAGTTTGCTAACTTGGACCGGGAATGAAAAAATGGGTTGGCTCCTGCTGGGGGAATTTTTTAATGTTACCATTCAGTGTTTTGTGGTTTACTGTATTAGAAAATAGCTGTTTATTCAATTTTGATTGTTGATGAGAATAGACATAATGTCTGTTTTTGGTGGCTCTGAATATTTTCACATGTTGATTAACCCATCAACCATGTTTAGTAAACTCCTACTCTATGCAAAGCCCTAGCTGATAAAATAGTGTAAGGCACACTGTTCCTCACATTAATGGCCTTAAAAGCTTACTGGGGCCAGACATTGTGGTCATGCCTGTAATCCCAGCATTTTGGGAGGCCACGGTGGGAGGATCAGTTGAGCCCCAGAGACCAGCCTGGGTAACATAGTGAGATTCCATCTCACAAAAAATAAAAAATAAAAAGTAGTGGGGTATGGTGGCACATGCCTGTAGTCACAGCTGCTCACTAGGCTGAGGTGGGAGGACTGTTTAGCTGGGAGGTCAAAGTTGCAGTGAGTTGTGATCACACCACTTCACTCCATTCTAGTCGACAGAGTAAGACCTTATCTCAAAAAAAGAAAATTTGTATTGAGTAGGTAATAAACAGTAAAAATCTTTTACCTAAATGGCAAATGAGAGAAAAATTTTTCTAGCAGTTCAGAGAAAAAGCTAGGGTTTGAGTGGTTAGGACAGGCTTTATAGAGGTAGGCCTTGAGGTATAGAAGATGCTTAATTGGGGAAGAAAGTGAAGTGGTCCTGGAGAAGATATCTATATAAAGGAAGGTTTGATAAGGAAAGGGTGAATGTACTCGAGGGGAGGAAGAGACTCAGCCTGCTTAGGGCAGTGTTGTTGAAAAGGTTAGTTTGAGCTAAGAAACAGAGAGCCTTAAGGGCTGACTAAGGAATTTTGCCTTTATTTTTGACATCATTAAATGCTATTGAAGGTTATTAGCAAAGGAACAGTGGTGTGAAACACTGATACTTTATAGCTGATCTCCTCATGGTGCCTGGGTATCCTAACAGAATGTTGTTAGGGCAGGCTATATTTTGGACAGTGGCTGAAAATAAATAATAGCTATATAAAATTCATTATATGACTGTACCACAATTTATAGTCTCAATCCATATTTTTAAAGCATTTTCCACAATTTGTTAGCATTAAAAGCAATATTGCAAAAGGCATTCTTGTGTGTAAACCTTTGTACACGTGCCTAATTATGCTGGACAAATTAATAGGTCACAGTATATAAATATTTTCTTTTTATTTATTTACTTTGAGATGGAGTTTTGCTCTTGTTGCCCAGGCTGGAGTACAGTGGCACAATGTCAGCTCACTGCAACCTCCACCTCCCGGGTTCAAGCAATTCTCCTGCCTCAGCCTCCTGAGTAGCCGGGATTACTGGCACGCACCACCATGCCTGGCTAATTTTTGTATTTTTAGTAGAGATAGGTTTCACCATGTTAGTCAGGCTGGTCTCGAACTCCTGACCTCAGGTGATCCACCTGCCTCGGCCTCCCAAAGTGCTGGGATTACAGGCATGAGCCACCGTGCCTGGCCTATAAATATTTTTAAAGTGTTCTTATCTATATTAATGACATGTCTAACATTGGTGTATGCAATTTTTTTTTCTGACACATTCACAGCTCAGTATTCTTACAGATTTTGGTTATTTGTGGGAAAAGGCTATTTCCTTATTTGGTGTTTATTTCTTTGAGAGTTTACTTCTTTGATAAGGTTAAACTTTTTCACATATATATGGTTAATGTTTTTTTGTTTTGAATTGCTTTTAGCAGTTTAGTTTTCCATTGGGAATATTCATTGTTTTCTTTCTGTTTTGTAAAGATATTTTGTATTCATATATTTACCTATATTTGTAAAAGTGCTACAAATTTTTTGTGTTTGCTTTTAACTTTGTTTATAAAATTTCTGATATATATTAATTTAAAAAATTAGGATTTTACAAGCTTTTCTTTTATGGTAACGTGGCACTATGTTAAAAAATGTCCCATCAGCCCAGCTCTTTGGGAGGCTGAGGTGCTTGAAGGCAGGAGTTTGAGATAAGCCTGAGCAACAAAGCAAGACCCGGTCTCTACAAAAAATAAAAAATAAGTTGGATGTGGTGGCACATGCCTGTAGTTCCTGCTACCTGGGGGGCTGAGCTGGGAGGATTACTTAAGCCCAGGAGTTCAAGGCTGCAGTGAGCCATGATTGTGCCATGCACTCTAGGCTAGGTGACAGAGCAAGACCCTGTATCTAAAAAAAAAAAAAGAAAGGCCCATCAAAAGACTATATAACAATTTATATTTTCTTAAGTATTTTGTGGTTTCTTTTTTTTTTAAAAATTTAAATGTAATACATCTGGAATTTATTTTAAAGTAAGATGAAGGCAGGAATGTAATTTTATCCTCCCTCCTTTCCTTCCTCCCTGCCAATGATTTGCTATTTGTCTTAACCCTACCTATGCCAATTTCTGCTGATTTGAATTATGTCATGTTTATCATCCCTTAAATCTTCATCATAATTAAGTATAGTTCTGGTCTTTTTATGCTGTTTCATTGCTTTGTTGCCTATTGCTACACTAGTATTAAATGGTTTTCATCAATATACCTTTATAACAGAATTTTGTATCTGGCAGGCAAGACTCTCCTTGATCTCTGTCCTTTTTTGACGTTTTTTTTGGGGGGGGGGAGTGGTGGGGTGCCATTCACTATTCATACATGCTGATTTTTACCAGGTAAACTTTATAATTATCTGATAATTTGTAAACAATTCCTAAGATATTTCATTTGACATTGTATTAAATGTATACATTGATTTGGTGAAAAATGGAACACCTAGAATATTAAATATTAGAATCCAATAATATGGTCTATCTCTCCATACATGTACATTTTTTTTCTTAAGGCCATTGTTAACATCTTTTAGTTTCTTCACATATCCTACAAATGTGTTAAGTTTATCCTTGTGTTTCTTCTATTTTTTTTTTTTTTTTTTTTTTTACATTGTTAAAGTGAATAGGATATTTCCCATTATATTTTTAAACTACTGGTTTCTGGTAAAAAGGAAAGCTGTTTATTTAGGACATTTTCCTTTTTTTCCTAAGCTTGTCTTCCCTTGGCTTTATGACTCTTCTCTTTCCTGGAATGCCTCAGATCTCACCTAGGGAAGCAGTGCAGAGTAACAGAAAAAACTTTGGTTTAAAATCATGTCTTTGACTCTTGGTTCTGTACTTAGTAATTGCATGACCTTGAACCAGTTAGTTAACTGGTTCTGAATGTCAGTTTCTTCTTCTGAAAAATAGGGATCATAAAACCAGCCTCATGGATTTGTTGTGAGGATTAAACGAAATAATATGTGCTACACTCTTACTAGGTTCCAGTCCCTAGCATGATGCACGTATAAATGCTCAATAAAAGTCTGTTGGATAAATACTGTTAATAGAGACCCACAATCTCCTAAAAGTACACCATGAGCATTTGCCCCTTGTACTTTTTAAGAGAAGAAGGTAACACATTATTAGATAAAATGTCACTGAGCAATTTTTAATCTGCAACCTGGTGCCATGAATGAACAAACTGGAAAATAAGAGTAGGGAGGCTTCTGTGATGGCGGTGGCTACATAAATGGAATAATTCCAGGGGACTCAGAAACCTACTGTTTATACCTGGTTCCCAGCCCTTGGCCACAGTATCTGAAATGAAGTCGAGAGCCTGCTGTTGGGCCAGACAGCATTCTCCCCTTGGGTTCTCTTTGAAAATACAATCATATTTGGACACTGATATAAATCAGTTTATGAAATCACTTTTTTTTTTTTTTCTGTAGAGATGAGATCCAGGGACTGTGATATTTCTGGTGCCTATGGAAAGAGAAGACACAGGCCAGGCGTGGTGGCTCATGCCTGTAATCCTAGCTCTCTGGAATGCTGAGGGGAGCGTATCACAAGGTCAAGAGATCGAGACCATCCTGGCCAACATGGTGAAACACCATCACAACTAAAAACATAAAAATTAGCTGGGCGTGGTGGTGCGCGCCGGTAGTCCCAGATACTTGGGAGGCTGAGGCAGGAGAATCGCTTGAACCTGGGAGGTGGAGGTTGCAGTGAGCCGAGATTGTGCCACTACACTCCAGCCTGGTGACAAAGTGAGACCCCGCCTCAAAAAAAAAAAAAAAAAAAAAAAAGGAAAGGGAAGACACAAAAAATGGAAAAGGAGGATTTCAAAGATTAATTTTGCTGACATGACATTTTCCCCAGTAGTTGCCCGGGGTAAGGGAACTCATTTGCAAATGATGAGCTCTTATTTTCAGTTCAGGGTATTTCCTATTAGTCGGTTATCATTATGGCTTATAAATATGTCCATTGTAAGTTTGCTAAGTATACAGCAATTCCCCAGAGGCTGGTTAGTCCTTGGTAAGTTTATGAATTTAACAATTTCAGGAACAAGGAACAACAGCCATGAGGTTGGAAGGAAAGAGCTAACACCCTGTGTCTTACCGTGTTAGTCACTGAAAGCTATTGTTTGATTCCTATGGCAAGTGTCTTCTTAAAACAAATCTTCTCTGAGAATTGTCTTTCCACTGCTGTCTAGACAAGTTAATTATGCTGGTCATTTTCTTGTTATTGACAGAGTTTTGGAAACAGTAAATCCTAAGAACCCCAGAGAATCTTGAACTTTCTAACAGGAGCTTCAAGTTTTCTGTTTTTCTGTCCTGAATGGAGATTAATTTTACAAGGTTATTAACTTCAACCAGTGAAACACCAAAAATGCTTCACTAGGAACATGTCCAATATCAGTGATCACATTTAAAAATCCTAAGTGAATAATTACATCAATTACCTAAGGACTCTTCTAATGTCTTACTTTCCTGTCTCACTGACACTATAGAATAAAAATCTAAACTCTTGTTTCTCTAGTATTGCTTTATTTCTGCTACCAGCATCCTCTTCTTGGCAAATCAGAAGTCATCCATCCATCCATCCATCCATCCATCCATCCATCCATCCATCCATCCATCTGTCCACCCATCCAGTCATTCAGGCGATAGAATTGAGAACATACTTAAGAGCATACTTAAATGCACATTACCTAGTTCTATGCTGGGTAATGTAGAGGTACAAAAAGCAGAATAAAATACTATCCCTGATCTTGAACTATTTACATTTCCCATAGAAAGACAAGACATGCTAAGACTCTTTGTCTGTTTCCTTTCAGAGAAAAGTCTCTCAAGAATTGTCTATGCTTGCAGGTTACATTTTCTCATTTTTCATTATCTCCTCAATCTACTCTAATTGGTCTTCTGTCTCACCACTCCACTAAAGTGCTCATGATATTTCCAAATCCAATGGTCACTTTTCTGTCCTTATATTATTTGACTGCCCAGAAGTTGATGACTGCCTTGCCTCTTTGACACTCTTCTTCTCTTGTCTTCTATGATGCTTCATCTCCTGGCTCTCCTCTCCAACTCATTGGGTGCTCAGTGTTACTTATTTTGCCAGTTTCTATTCCTCTTACACCAGAGTCCTAGGCCTTCATTGCCTCCTTCTCTTCACCTATTTTGAGTATCTCATCTACTCCCCTGGCTTTAAATACTATGCATATGCCAATGATCAGATTAATTTCCTTCTCCCTTGCCTTTCTGATTTATTTATTGAAACAGGGTCTCACTCTGTCACCTAAGCTGGTTTGCAGTAGTAAGATCTCAGCTCACTGCAACCTCCACCTCCCGTGCTCAAGTGATCCTCCCATCTCAGTCCCCCAAGTATCTTGGACCACAGGCATGCGCCACCAGGCCCAGGTAATATTTTGCATATTTTGTAGAGACAGGATTTTGCCATATTGTCCAGGCTGATCTCGAACTCCTGAACTCAACTCATCTGCCTGCCTCGGCCTTCCAAAGTCCTGGGATCACAGGTCCGACCTACCACACCCGACCCTGTCCCTTACCTTTCAATGAGGTCTACTCACCTGAAATCTCCACTGGGATGTCTAATAAGCTTTTCAAAATTAATTTGCAAAACAAAGCCTGTGATTCTCAATCTCCTTTGTCTCAATTCACACCACCCATTTATTCAGTTGCTCAGGTACAAACCTAGGAACCATTATTAATTTATTTTCTTTTTTTTACTCTCATATATGATCCATTATTATTACTCTCATATATGATCCATTATTACTCTCATATTATGATCCTATTATAGAGTCTACCCCCAAAGTAGAGTGTCACTTTTATTTATTTCCACAACTACTATCCTATATCCTAGTCTAAGCTACCATTATCTCTTGTCTGAGCCACTGAAATAGCCCCTAACTTAGTTTACTCCTACCTCATTATAATTAATTCTCCAGAATTATCTTTTAAAAATACAAATCACACCTCTCACCCTAGTGCAAAACCTCCAGTGATTTTTAAATCCTCTTGGAATAAAATCTGGTTGCCTTATTATGACCTGTAAGAGACTATATTATCTGGCTCTGCTTATAATTCCAATCTCAGCATATAACAGTTTTTTCCTCTTCGCTTAGTACGCTACCAGCACACTGGCCTTCTTTTTGGTCCTTGAACAGGCAAAGCTTGCACCGAAGGGCATTTGTACTTGCTATTCAGTCCAAAAGTTCTGTCCCCACATCTTTACACACCTAGCTTCTCAGTATCCTTCAGGTCGCAGCTCATATGTGGTCTCTTTCTTAGAGAGACCTTTTCTAACCATGCAAAGGTAAGCAGCCTTCCTTCCAGTGCCTTTTCACTGTCCATTACCTTGTTTCATTTTCTTCACAGTAGGTACCATTGTCTGAAATCATCTCGTTAAATGATTTGTTTATGTATTTATTGTCTACCTCTCCCTCTCTGGAATGTCAACTCTGTGAGATCTGGGATTTTATGTGTCCTATTCACTGCTGTATCTTTACTACTTAGGATGATGTTCTGCACTGAAAGGCTCAAAATATTTGTTCAATGAATGAATAAATGAAAGATTCTTTAGCAGCTCCTCATTACATTTAGGTTAAGGTTTGAAATACTTCATAGGTTTTAGAAGCCAATCCTTGCTGCTTTCTCTAGCCTTATTTTTTTACCACCAGATTACTCCTGAACTCTGCTTGGCTTTGACTATGTAGTATTACTTTTTACAGTTTCTGAACTTTTGCATGTATCGTTCTTTTCCCCTGGATGCACTTCTTTCTCTGTATCCATCTTTGCCTGGATAATTAATTTCCACTTACCTTTCAAGTCTTAGCTTAGAGTCCACTCTCTGTGGTGGTGGTTGCCAAGCTGCTTCCCATCAGACCAGGAAGATTGGAGTCCTCATTTAGAAAGTTCAGAGGTCTCCTTGTCTTCTTGGAATTGGGTATTCCCATAAATATCAATACCAATAAAAATGTTGGTGGTTTTGACTGAGACAATGGTGTGACAATTCTCAATGAAGTCTTGTTTTAAACCATCTATCACCATAGCAATCAGAAAATAGTTGTAGTGACTAATACAGTAATAAAAATAAAAAGATTAGGTTAAACAAGGTGTTTCCTATGCAAACTGATGGCTTTTGGTTTCTCGCCCTTCTGCTCTTGGGCCTCTCAGATCTTTGCTGTGTTTCCTAAGAAATGCTCATGTTTGGGAATTGGTCTCTAATTACCATTTCGTGACTGTGTTTCTAGGTCAAAGCCAGACATCTGATTAAATTAAATTGGTCAAAAATCCTTGCGCTTGAGAATGGGAGTTTGTCATCTATAAAAGGCATTCTTTTCTTCGGGGAAGACAACTGAGGAGGAAAAGAACAAGCAAATACGATCATATTTATCATCCATGCGTGGCAGGTACCTGTAATCCCAGCTACTTGGGAAGCTGAGGCAGGAGAATCGCTTGAACCCGGGAGGTGGAGGTTGCAGTGAGCAGAAATCACACCACTGCAGTCTAGGCTGGGAGACAGAGGGAGATTCTGTCTCAAAAAAAAAAAAAATTTTTTTTTTAATGTTTCCTCCTTGCCTGTAGGAAAAAAGCTCCAACTTCCTTTCTTCCATGTATCTCTCCTGAACTTCCAGGCTGGATTATGTTCCCCATGGTCTCTGCACTAACACTTCCATCACAAATTTACCACATGATAATTATCTTTCCACTTGCAGATTACCAAATAAAGTTTCAAGCATATCTATAATCTATATAAAATCAACAATCCTTTTCTAACTTGGCATTTAATAAATATTTGTTGAGTTTGTTGAATAAGTTATGGAAGAAAATTAAAGTAAACATGTCAACAAAAAATATCACAAGATCATATGTAAGTAACTGTGATTTATAGAGTCAGAAGAATGTCCTGAACTGCAGAGTAGTTAAATATCTCTGTGGGCTGAGGTAGCCAGGGGAGGCTTTGTAGGAGCACAGCCTTAGAGGTTGGATATAGTTGGACAAACAAGATGGAGAGAAGACATTATTCCAAAAATAGTGGCAGAGAGGCACAGGCCAGTGAGTGGACAAGTACTGCAGTGGAATTAGTGCCACAAAATCAGGTTAAAGTCCATTTAGGCAGAGCTCTGATGCCCAGGCTAAGGAGTCAGAGCCTTTTTCCTACAGGAAAGGAGGAAACATTAAAAAAAAAAATTTTTTTTTTTTTGGGACCGAGTCTCAGTCTGTCTCCCAGTCTAGAGTGCAGTAGTGTGATCTCTGCTCATGGCAACTTCCACCTCCCGGGTTCAAGAGATTCTCCTGCTTCAGCTTCCTGAGTAGCTAGGATTACAGGTACCTGCCACTCTACACCCAGCTAATTTTTGTATTTTTAGTAGAGACAGGGTTTCACCATGTTGGCCAGGCTGGTCTCGAACTCCTGACCTCGGGTAATCCACTCACCTCAGCCTCCCAAATTGCTGGGATTACAGGCATGAGCCACCACACCTGACCAAAAATTTTTAATTGTACAAATAATATGCTGTACATTCTATTTAAGGAAAACTTATTTTGTCATGGAATGCAGAATGTGTTGGAAGGAGGAAGGAAGGCTTACATTTAAGCAAGGGGCTTTGGAAGGAGTATTGGGGTGAGAAAGACAGCAGCCAGTCATAGAGATGCAAAGCATTAGGGAGTTGATAATCCACTGATCCTTCACTTAAAAGTATAAACATACGTGACTTCCTGGTGGTTTTTGTGGACTCCTAATCCTATATTCGTCATATGCCTAGAGTGTCAAACACCCTTTATCATTTTAAAATCTAAAGTCCAAAATCCTTCCTATTAGGGCCTTCCCTCCCTCGTTTCCTTTCTTCTCCCCTCCCCACTTCCTTCCTTCCTCTCTACTGAAGTGTAATAGATATACAGTAAACTGAACATTTTAAAAGTGCATAACTTGATGTTTTGACATATGTGTGCACCTATGAAACCATGCCACAAGATACTGAACTTATCAATCATCCTCAAAAGTTTTCTTGTGCCCCCTTTTTAATCCAGTTGTCCTTTCTCACATATTCTACTATACCTGCCCCCCCACCACCAATAGGCAAAATTGTTCTGCTTTTTGTTACTATAGGTTAGTCCTCATTTTCTAGAATTTCAATATAAATGGAATCATTCAGTATGTATTACTTTTGTCTAACTTTTTTCATTCAGCCTTACTGTTTTGAGGTTCGTCTTTGTTGTGTGTTTATTCCTTATTCAACCATTTACTCCTTTTTCTACTGCTGTGTACTATTTCGTTTCACAGATACACCACAATTTGTTTATGTATTCACTTACTGAAGGACATTTAGGTTGTTTCCAGTTTGTGGCTCTTTCAAATAAGGCTGCTATAACCATTCATTTTATCAATATATATAAAGAAGTTTATTTTAAGAAATTAGCTCAGGTGATTATAAGGCCTAGCAAATCTTTAGGCACGCTGGCCAACTGGAAACTCAGGCAGGAGTGGAGGTTGCAGTCTTGAGGCAGAATTTCTTTCTCTCTGGGAATCCTTACTTTTTGCTCTTAAGGCCTTCAACTGATTGGATGAAGCCCATGCACACTGTCAAGAGCAATCTCCTTTATTTCAAGTCAACAGATTGTAGCTGTTAACCACATCTATAAAATACCTTCACAGACACACCTAGACTACTGTGTGATTCCACAACTGGGTATTATAGCCTAGCCAAGTTGACATACAAGGCTAACCGTCACCTTTAAATACAACTCTGTGTGCACACGTTTTCATTTCTGTTGTGTAAATACTTAAGAGTAGAGTGGCTGGGCTGCAGGGTGGGTTTAACTTTCTAGAAACTGATAAAATGATTTTCTAAAGTAGATGCTTCATTTTACATTCCTGCTAGCAGTGTATTAGAGTTCTAGTTCCTCGAAGTCCCCTCTGTACCTTGGCTTTGAGTAAACAGCAAGTGTGCCTATCAAAGAATGAGGAGAGAACAGAGAGTGATTTTTTGGGCGGGGGCTGGAGGCCAGGGGTTGGTGCTAAAGCTCACTCAAGCTCCTTTGGCAATAATGTATATTAAATAATATATTTTGTTTGGAGTTTGGGTTTTGTTTTAAATGAACCTGGCTTCGGTATATCACAATGTCTTCCATCCCTCACTATGGCCTTTGTTTATCTGCTTGTTGTAGTTATGAACTAGGAGTGTTTTCTCCCCATTTCTGTTGATTGGTGGAAAAATATCTGATGACTTTTGTTATAGTTCGGGATAGGGCAAAGGCCATGTTTGCCAGCAGTCTCAGCTCACTCCAGTAAAATGAGGGGAGTGGGGGTTATTGGTCAGGTTTGTTTGTTTCTTCTCTGCTCTCAGCTGTGTTCTTAGCTCTTAGCTTAGCACTGTAGGTTGGAGTGCAATAGCACAATCAATCACAGCTCATTGCAGCCTTGAACTGGGCTCAAGTAAGCCTCTCACCTCAGCCTTGTAGGTAGCTGGGATTAAAGGTGCTAGCCACAGCATGAAATTGGTGAGGGTTTTTTTTTTTTTTTTCTCAAAAATTAATCTATCCATTTTCTCTCCTGGAGAGTGAAAACATTGTTATCCAAAGTTTCCTCTTAGCTAGTGCAAGAGTCTGTGTTTCTGGAAGAACAGCTGTTGAAGTTGCTGATATAGTTATACGGGGAAGAACCCTTCCCTGTTTTCAGTGCTGCTTGCCTTTCCTGTTTCATTTCTTTTGCTCATTTCATTTAGGAAGGGGAGGCAAGTTCTCTTAGCTTATACTTGCATAACTATCATTTTCAGTAGTCTTACAGCAGATATTAACAAAGCTATTCACTAAGTAAACTCATCAACTTTATGACATTAACTTTTTGATATGTAGTATATCTATTATTTTTCAAACTTTTAATTTTTAAATAATTACAGATTCACAGGAAATTGCAAAAGCATATGCCAAATGTCCTGTGTTCCCTTTACCCAGTTTTCCTCAATGGCAATGTTTTGTGTAAATGTAGTCTGATATCTTAACTAGGATAATTGATGTTGGCACAATGTGCAGAGCTTTTTCACATGTCACCACTTTTATATACTCTTGTGTGTATGCGTATGTAGACCCGTACAATTTTATCACATGTAGATTCCTGTAATCATGACCACAACCAAGATATAGAATCCTTCAACCACAAGGCTCTTTTGTGCTACCCCTTTAAATTTACACCTTACCCTTTTCTCATTCCCCATTCCAAAACACAGTACCCACTAATCTGTTCTCCATCTCTATGATTTTGCTATTTTTAAAATGTTAAGTAAATAAAATAGTACAGTATATACCATTTTGAGATGCACTTTTTTTCCCACTCAGCATTAATTCCTTTGAGTTCCATCTGTGTTTCTGCATGTATCAAATAGTTCTTTTCTCTTTATTGCTAAGTAGCAGTCCATTGTATGGATACACCACAGTTTGCCTAAGCATTCGCCCAATAAAGACATCTCAGTTGTTTCCAGTTTTTTATGGATAACGCTTCTAAGAATGTTCATGTATAGGTTTTGTGTAAGAAAAAAATTCTTTTTTTCATTTATCTGGGACAAATGCTCAAGAGTACAATTGCTGGGTTGTCAGTACATGTTTAA
Source organism: Rhinopithecus bieti (assembly GCF_001698545.2). Lineage (NCBI taxonomy): Eukaryota > Metazoa > Chordata > Mammalia > Primates > Cercopithecidae > Rhinopithecus > Rhinopithecus bieti. The sequence goes on from NW_016804458.1 coordinate 1,176,122, forward strand.
TTCCCTAAGAAACTGCCCAACAGTTTTCCAGAATGGACATACCTTTTCACAGTCCCACCAGCTTTTGGTCATGCCTCTCTCCTAAGCTCTGGAACCTTGCTTCCCACTGCCTCTTGGGTAAATGTGCCTGGATGTCTCACATCCAGGAACTCAGGTTGTTAAAACTTGAGCTCATTATTTTCCCTAGACACCAATTATTTCTCTTTTATTTCTGTCTTTATTAACAGAAGTGTTTATTACCTGAGCCAGACACTGTGATCCACCATGTATTCCCTGTCTCTCTCACCTATTCCCATGTTTAATCCATCATTTGGATTGGTCCATTTTATCTCCTTTTTCTCAAATAGAGGAAAAGACAGATCATCATCAACTAGCAATTGTGACTATCCACATATCCACATAAGGATTTCCCAACTTGGGGTATTTTTGTCAAGTTGAGACCAGGCATTTTGGAGTTAGTAAGTATAGTAATGTTTAAGGCAGAGAGAAGTAAAACAGACTAGTAGGTCACATATAAGCAGCCCTAAATTGCCAAGTGAACTCGAATCTCTGTACAGAGTAGCAGATTGCAAAACACAGACCTATTCTGGGGAAAGTTCTGGCCTTGGGTCTGTGTAGAATGTGCAAATGAATTCTAATGTATTTATGAAACAACTTATTTTACCAGTGTGGACCCTGTCAATTAATCTTATATAGCAGAGTGTGCTGGCTTGGATCCACGATTAGTTGTAATATTTTATAGAATATTCCTTAAAAGTCACGTAAGGGTCAAGTTAATAATAATTGTGCCTTAGTGGCTTTGTTACTAAGAAATCTTAGCTACTAGGATTTTTGAAGAAAATTTTCAAATTCCTTGTGAGATAAGCTAGAGCATGCTTGTTCCTGGTCAGCACTTTGGCCATTCAATAGAATTTGAGGGCCATTACTCACTGTTGTTACTAGCTACACTTAGCTAGGTATGTCACCTTCATGACTCCAGACCCCAAACTAGGTCTTTCTGGCCGCCAGAACAAATTATCTACCAAAATAATTCTCAGAGATGTGACATAATACTTGTGAAACTGTATCCTGAAATAAAGGCCCTGCCAGTGCTGAGAGGTAATATAAGGAAATGGGCAATCCAGAGGCAGGTACCAATCCTTTTAGTGGCTCCCTGGAGATCACCTCTTCCTGTCTTCTCTTCCAGTTGGATAGCCAATTCTACTTCAAGTGGAATATCAGCCGCTGGCCGTTTTGCTATTAGTATAAATGATTATTAAGTTGTTTGTGTGAAAAGAATCACTAATATCATGTCCCTGGGGACTCTGTAGTGTGACTGCTTGGCATAATTGTAGGCAAGGAAGCCAACCTGGCTTCCTAACAATAGGGAATATATTCAGGAAATTCCCCATTTAAGCTCATTTCCAGCTGGCTTTGTTTAGCTAGTGCTGTGGAAGAGTCCTTGGAAGTCAGAGCCATTGACACTTATTTCTTTCATTATGATCCAGGTTCCATCAGGTTACTGTGACTGTCATCAATAGCCTCCAAGGGGAAAAAACTCACAAGAGTCAGCCTGGGACATATGAGAAAGAGATGCCAGTCTTCTACCTCTTGTTTCCTCACTTGAAGTGCAACCCATTTCCAACCATCTTTTCTTTCCAACTACTCAGGGTCCTGCTTTGATTTTTCTATGCACACAGCTGACATATGATGGGCCTAAGAAAGGGAGGCTGCAGGACTGGACAGGCCAGTTTGCTAGAGAACCAGCTAATCCTCTCTGAAGCTTGCCCAGTGAAGACCCAGATATTTACAAAATTATCAGGAAAGAACTCATTCTCTTTCCTTCTGTATATTCTGTCTGTATTGGCTTTCCATTGCTTCAGTAATAAATTATCACAAGTTTAGCAGCATACAATAAAAATTTATTATCTTATATTTCCATAGGTCAGAAGTCCGAAACAGGTCTCACCTGGCTAAAATCAAGGCATTACAGAGCTGTGTTCCTTTCTGGAGGTTCTAGGGGAGAATCCATTTCCTTGCTCATTTGAGTGGTTGGCAGAATCCAATTTCTTGTGGTTGGAGGACTGCTTTCTAGCTGGCTGTCAGATGAGGACATTTTCCTGTTTCTTAATGTCACCCATACTCATTGTTTTGTGGCCTAGTTCTTCTATCTTAGAAGCCAGCAACAGTGGGTAGAGTCATTTTCATGCTCTGAATCTCTTTCCTTCTTTCTCTGTCTCATCTCTCTCTAACCCAGCTGGGAAAGGTTTTCTGCTTTTAAGGTCTCATGTGATTAGATTGGCCCATGTGGTTAATCCAGGATAATCTTACAATCTAAAGGTCTGAATCCTTAATCACATTAGCAAAGTCCCTTTTGACATGAAATGTAACATATTCACAAGTTCTGGGGATCAGCATTTGGGCATCTTTGGGTATCCATGATCTGTCTACCATACTATATGTAGGAAGAGGATTCATGTATGCATTTATTCAACAAACATTTATTGAGTGCCTACTATATACCAGACAATTTGTAAGACACTGGATGGATATTCTGTTGTACCTCACTTGAGAACAGTGAGAGGTGATAAAGAGTTTGTGCACTGAACAAATTTACTGATTGAATTTTCTCTTGAGCCACACATTGTCCACAAGGAGAAAAGGCCTGGGAGGGACATGATAACAGGTTTCATTTCATTTTTCACAGATTAGGGGCTGGGCACAAAATGAAAAATTAATGGTATGAAAGTGCTATTATAGAGGTTCTCTTAACTGAGAAAGAATCAATTCATGTAACAATATATAACGGCTTTTGATATGTGTCATGGTATCATGCTAATATATATAAATACAGTTTGTGCTCCATAAAAGCTTGCAATTTAGCTCAGGATGTGTGGCATTTCAAATAAATAACAATACAGAGCAATATTTCATATGATTAAAGCAACAGTCATGCTTCAGGCCACTTGTGATGACCCATGCCTGTAATCCCAGAATTTTGGGAGGCCGAGGCGGGTGGATCACTCGAAGTCAGGAATGAGACCAGCCTGGTCAACATGGCGAAACCCCATCTCTACTACAAATACAAAAAATTAGCTGGGCGTGGTGGTGGGCACCTGTAATCCTAGGTACTTGGGAGGCTGAAGTAGGAGAATCACTTGAACCTGAAAGGTGGAAACTGTAGTGAGCCAAGATTGCATCACTGCGCCAGCCTGGGTGACAGAGTGACAGATTCCAGCTCAAAAAAAAATGTCATGCTTCAGACCACAGGCGCACAACCACATGTGCCAGCAACAGGGATTTAGGAGATTGTCAGAGTTCATGGGAGAGGAGGATCAGAGTTAAAGATACCAAGTGTGGACAGAGTCCTTCATTAAATGATGGACTATAAATAAAGGACAGAACTGTCCTTCTTTATGTATCCTTTCTCTATTATCTGTCGTATCATTTCTTTCAAAAAGAATACCTAGGAAAAGTTAGATCAAAATGCTATTACTCAAAACATTGACGACACCAAATGCTGGTGAGTATGTGGAGCAACAGGAACTCTTTCATTGCTAGTGAGAATGCAAAACAGTACATCCACTTAGGAAGAGCGTGGCAGTTTCTTACAACACTGAACATACCCTTACCATACACTCAAGCAATTGCACTTCTAGGAAAGGAGCCAAATAAAGCTGAAAATGTTCAATTCACACAAAAACATGCATATAGATGTTTATAGCAGCTTTACTCATGATTGCTGAAACTTGGAAGCAACCAAGGTGTTCTTCGATAGGTGAGTGAATAAATAAACTGTAGCACATCCAGACAATGGAATATTATTCGGTGCTATAAATATCGAGCTATGAAGCCTTGAAAAGACATGGAAGAACATTAAATACATATTACTAAGTAAAAGAAACCAGTTTGAAAATCCTACATACTGTATATTGAAACTATATGACATTCGGGAAAAGGCAAAACAATGGAGACAGGAAAATTAGCAGCCGTTGTCAGGGATTAATGGGGAGGGAGTGATGAATAGGAAGAAGACCAAAGATTTTTAGGACAGTGAAACTATTCTTTATGATACTATAATGGTGAATACATGTCATTATATATTTGTCAAAACCCATAGAAGGTAAAACACCAAGATACATCCCTAATATAAACTATGGATTTTGGATGATAATGACACATCAATGTAGATTCATCAGTTATAATAAATGCACCACTCTGGTGCAGGATGCTGATACTGAGGGAGACTATCTGTGCTTCAGGGTAGGGAGTGCTATATGGAAACTTTCTGTACATTCTGCTCAATTTTGCTTTGTACATAAAACTCTAAAAAATAAAGTCTACATTTTTAAAATGTTGTTTCTACTATTTTTTGAGTAGCTATTTTGTGCCAGACACTAAGCAAGGCTATGTTAGTTATCATTTGTCCTCACAGAAAGCCCATAAAAGGGGTGTCATTATTTTTGTTGTACAAATGGGAAACCTTTTTTTTGTGGAGATTATGTGACTTTCTTAAGGCTACCTAGTTGGTATGGTATGGCTGTGCCCCCACGCAAATTTCATCTTGAATTGTAGTTCCCATAATCCCCACCTGTCATGGGAGAGACCCTATGGGAGGTAATTTAATCATGGGGGCAGTTACCCTCATGGTATTTTCATGATAGTTAGTGCGTTTACCACAAGATCTGATGGTTTTATAAGGGACTTTTTCCTCTTTGCTTGGAACTTCTCTTTGCTGCCACCATGTTTGTAAGTTTCCTGAGGCCTCCCAGTCATGCTGAACTGTGAGTCAGTTGAACCTCCATTCTTTATAAATTACTCAGTCTTGAGTATGTCTTTATTAGCAGCGTGAGAACAGACTAATACAGTAAATTAGTACCATGGGGAGTGCCACTGCTGTAAAGATACCCAAAAATGTGGAAGTGACTTTGGAACTGGGTAACAGACAGAGGTTGGAACCATTTGGAGGGCTATTAGAAGACAGGAAAATGTGGGAAAGTTTGAAACTTTGTAGAGACTTGTTGAATGGCTTTGACCAAAATGTTGATAGTAATATGGACAACTAAGTCCAAGCTAAGATGGTCTCATATGGAGATGAGGAACTTGTTGGAAACTGGAGTAAAGGTCACTCTTGCTATGCAAAGAGACTGGCGACATTTTGCCCCTCCCCTAATCATCTGTGGAACTTTGAACTTGAGAGAGATGATTTTGGATATCTGGGAAAAGAAATTTCTAAGCCGCAAAGTCTTCAATAGGAAGCATAGCATAAAAGTTTGAAAATTTGCAGCATGATGATGCAATAGAAAAGAAAAATCCTGTTTTCTGGGGAGAAATTCAAGCCAGTGACAGAAATTTTCATAAGTAAGTTGGTACTGCAGGAGGAGTTGAATGTTAATTACTAAGATAATGGGGAAAATGTCTCCAGGGCATGTCAGACACCTTCATGACCGCCTTTCCCATCACAGGCCTGGAGGCCTAGGATGGAAAAATGGTCTCCTCAGCTACTCCCAAGGCCCTCCTGCTTTATGCAGCCTCAGGTCATGGTGCCCTGTGTCCTAGATGCTGCCGCTCCAGCCATGGCTAAAAGTTGTCAATGTACAGCTCAAGCCATTGCTTCAGAGGGTTCAAGCCCCGACCAAGCCTTGGTGGCTTACATTTGGTATTGAGCCTGTGGGTGTACAGGAGTCAAGAATTGGGGTTTGGGAACCTCTGCTGCTTAGATTTCAGGGAGTGTATGAAAATGCCTGGATGTCCAGGCAGAAATTTGCTGCAGGGGCAGAACTCTCATGGAGAATCTCTGCTAGGGCCGTGCAGAAGGGAAATGTGGGGTCACAGCCCCCACACAGAGTCCCCACTGGGGCACTGCCTGGTGGTGCTGTAAAATGAGGGCTACTGTTCTCCAGACCCCCAGAGTGGTTTTTTGTTTGTTTGTTTGTTTTTTGGGTTTTTTTTTTTTTTGACAGAGTCTCGCTCTGTCACCCAGGCTGCAGTGCAGTGGCACAATCTCAGCTCACTGCAACCTCCACCTCCTGGGTTCACGCCATTCTCCTGCCTCAGTTTCCCGAGTATCTGGGACTACAGGCACCCACCGCCATGCCCGACTAACTTTTTGTATTTTTTAAGCAGAGATGGGGTTTCACTGTGTTAGCCAGGATGGTCTCAACCTCCTGTCCTTGTTATCCACCCGCCTTGGCCTCCCAAAGTGCTGGGATTACAGGCATGAGCCACCACACCCGGCCCAGACCCCAGAATGGTAAATCCATCAACAGCTTGCACCATGCTCATGAAAAAGCCACAGACACTCAATGCCAGCCTGTGAAAAAGCAACCAGGAAGTAGGCTATACCCTGCAAAGCCACAGGGGCAGAGCTGCCCAAGGCCGTGGGAGCCCACCTCTTGCAGCAGTATGACCCAGAAGTGAGACATGCAGTTAAAGGAGATCGTTTTGGAACTTTAACATTAATGATTGCCCTATTGGGTTTTGGACTTGCATGGTGTCTATAGCTCCTTTGTTTTGGCAGTTTCTCCTATTTGGAATCAGTGTATTTAATCAATACCTGTATGCCCATGGTATCTAGGAAGTAACTAACTTGCTTTTGATTTTACAGGCTCATAGGTGGAAGGGACTTGCCTTGTCTCAGGTGAGACTTTGAACTTGGATTTTTAACTTAATGCTGGAATGAGTTAAGACCTTGGGGGACAGTTGGAAGGACATGATTGTGTTTTGAAATGTGAGGACATGAGATTTGAGAGGGGCCAGGGGTGGAATTATATGGTTTGGCTGTGTCTCCATCCAAATCTCATCTTGAATTATAGTTTTCATAATCCCCATGTGTCATGGGGGGGATCTGGTAGAAGGTAATTTAAACATGAGGGCAGTTACCCTCATGCTGTTCTCGCGATAGTGAGTGACTTCTCATAAGATCAGATGGTTTTATAAGGGGCTTTTCCCTCTTTGCTTGGAACTTTGCCTTGCTGCCACCATGATTGTAAGTTTCCTAAGGCCTCCCAAGCCATGCTGAACTGTGAGTCAATTAAACCTCTTTTCTTCGTAAGTTATCCAGTCTCCCAGTGTTGGGTATGTCTTCATTAGCAGCATGAGAAAGGACTAATATACCAGCTAGTAATTCAGAATCTGGGATTCTAATCTTGATTATCTGGCTCCAAAGCCCAGCACTATTTTACTATTCTACAATATTGTTTACTAATAAACAACAAACTTTCTTTTTATAAATGCAGTTGGAAATATTGTATTTAATAATATGGAGACATTTTATAACAGTCATTGAATCTTCAAGTAGGAAAATTGTCTGACTTAGGAAGTATGAAAATAAAAAGATTATGGATGAGAAAAACAGGAAATAAAGAAATACATAGGGAGTAGTTAAAACCCCTTTCCAAAGAAGAATACTACTCAAAGTCCATCTGTAATTACAGACTTCCAGCTTCCAGTTTTGGGGGAGTAGTCTTTATCAGACCAACTCTCCCACAGAAACCAATGATAATCTTTAGACTCTGGAGAGCAATAAAAAGCAACTGGAAATTAGAGAGGTGTCTATACGTGGAAGAAAGGAGTAGCGTTAAGATGAAAGAATTATTTTTTATTTTGTCTGAGAGGCAGGTAAAACCTGAAAGTTCCCAGATCTTACTGCCCTAAAGGAACAGAGGACCAAGTTTAGGGCAACCATAGTTGCTGGAAAATAAAAAAAGAAATCCAGAAAAGGAGAAATCCAGAGAAAGGGAGACCCAAATTCTGTGTATAATGTGCCCAAATCTGTTCATAACAGATGCCAGGCAGTGCCAATAAAACTTTTTTTTTTTTTTGAGAGGGAGTCTCAGTCTTGTCACTCAGGCTGGAGTACAGTGGCATAATCTCAGCTCACTGCAACCTCTGCCTCCCAGATTCAAGTGATTCTCCTGTCTCAGCCTTCTGAGTAGCTGGGACTACAGGTGCCCACCACCACACCTGGCTAACTTTTGTATTTTTAGTAGAGACGGGGTTACACCATGTTGGCCAGGCTGGTCTTGAACTCCTGACCTCAGGTGATCCGCCCACCTTGGCCTCCCACAGTGCTGGGATTGCAGGCATGAGCCCCTGTGCCTGGCCAGTAAGTCTTAAAGAACTAAACAAAGATTACTACAGCTTCCCATTACAGAGGACCTAGAATTTGGAGTTTGAGTCCAGTCAAGTTACCTGCCTGATGGAAAAAAAAAGTCAATACTCTCTCGAGAATCCAGAATCTCTATAATGTTTAATTCAAAATGTCTAGCATGCAATCAAAAATCATTTTGCATATTAAGAAACAAGGCAACGTGACTCATACTGTTTTTGTAATAAGGCAATGTAACAGAGACTGACCCCAGAATAATTCAGGTGTTAGAATGTGCAGACAAGAATTTTAGAAGAGCTGTTATAATTATGCTCAATAATGTAGAGAAATATATGGTCATAATGAATGAACCAATAGGAGATCTCAGCAGAGAAATGGAAACTATTAAAAAAACTCATGTGGAAATTCTAGAACTAAAATATATAGTACATAAAGTTAAAAATTCACTGCATGCACTTAACAGCAGTTTGGACAAAAATGAAAGGTCAGTTAACTTGATGTCAGCTCAACAGCAATGATCCAATCCAAAGAACATAAAGTTTGGATAAAACAGAAAAGAAAGTAAGGACAAAGAGCCTCAGAAACATGTGGAACTAAGAAGTGAGTACATAAGATAAGACAAATATGATTCTTTTCTTTCCCATAATCCACATTTTCTATATTCCAAAAGCACACTTCTTGCCTATACTAAATCTTCTGCCTTTCAGGATGATGTCAATACCTGGCTCATAGTTTTCTTTCCATGAGTCTGCAGTTCCTATCCTCAGTAGCTTTATTAGGTTTTTCAACCAGCTTTTAATGATCATTTTCCTTGTGCTAGGCACTGTGCTAATTGCTGTATAAAATAAAAAGATGAAATATGTATTCTTCTTGAAAGAACATGAAATGAGTGCTGCGCTAGAGATGTAAACAACAGGCCATTGTGTTATTATGATGGTGGGTCCAGGGGAGCAATCTTTGTGGACACTATCCACCTCCTTACATTGCAGAGTTCAGAAGAAATCGACCATGCAGTATCTCAGCCCTTTCCTCCCTTCTCTTTGGGATTTGCCTGCCTGCAGAGAACCTGTGTCCTACTCTGCTCTATGATACGTGGTATTAGGAGTCTGATCCTGCATGATAAGTAGATTGAGTGGGTAAGTTTAACTCTGTAGTGCAATGTTAAGAAGCCAATTTTGCTGAAGACCTAAGCCAAGTTAATAAAAAAATGCTTATACTAACATTTTTAGTCTTTTGATTCTATGACCTAGATACACCATAGTTAAGATAGTTCCTGATTTTTAAAATTTTTTGTTATGGAAAATGATACTGTAATGAATAATTTTTTATATGTATACCTATGTGGGTATTTCTGAAGAAAGAAATGGAATTTCTGGGTCAATAGTAAAATTCTCATAGCTATTGACAAAATTTCTTTCATTGTAAATACTTTTTACTTGTACTAACATTTCACAACTTATCTCTTCATTTGGACCATTCACCCATTCTCACAAAACTTGCAAGATCTCCATTTTGATTTCCTCATTTATCCATATCTTAGTACTGTTAGTAGCCAATAAACTCCTGGAGACTGTCGGTTGTCTGGGGAAATTTTGTAAAACGTGCAGTATTTGCTGAAAAATGTGTAGTCTTCTATTCCTCAGTAAGTCTCTTCAATTTAGATATAGACAGCACAAATATAAGCAGTTTGCAAATATATGATTTAAACTTGTGAATGTCAAAGACTAAACAAAACTGATGTTTAACCATGTAAAATTTGTCATTTCCTGAGGATTTGTTTGTGGAGGAAAGTGATGAGAAAAATAGGATTTAAGTCATATTTGAGGATAAAGCCTTTTAATTCCACACTCTCTAAACCTGAACCATGCCAGTGGTGTTAGACAAAACAGTTCTGTTGTCATATCTCAGAATAACTTTACCAACATTATGATACTAGCAACTCACACATGTTTAGGTTATAAAGTTTATAAAAGACTTGCCACCCAAGTGGAATATAGATTAATCTTCCCATTCTACAAATGAAGAATGTTGTCTGAGGTTCAGAGAATACAAGTGTTTTGTCTAGGGTCACATTATAACTGACAGAAGGGGGACTTAAATTCAGGTCTACATTCTAATTTGAACTGATAAGAAAGATGGAGGGCAGATTAAACAGCATAGTGAATGACTATGGTTCTCTATCCTCTGCCTCCATCCATGTAAGGGTAAGCAGAGTACAACAGAACAGGGAAACGTGAGTGGAAAGGTGTTAGCAAGAAGCTGTTTCTTACTTTTCTGCTCTTGAACTCTCAGTTAACTGTCTGCTCAGGAATTATCATCCCCAAGATCTTCTCTCCCAGGGATTGGTGCTGTAACCTCTACACTGGACCTCTAGGGGAGCACTGATTCCTCCCTACTCTAGTGTGAGAAAAAAAGTCCATAATGATTTATTAATTACGTTCCATGTGCCAGTTACTGGACTAGATTCTTTAATTTTATATTGTCTCACTGATACTGAAATTATTAATAGTATTCCCTTTTTACACATGAGGAAATTGCCAAAACTATACTAAGGACAGAATAATTGAACACATTTCTTTTTTCCTTGAAGTGGCAAAGATGAGTGGAAAATTCTTTTGAATTTTAAAATTAAAATAATGTATCAAAATGTAAAAGGAAAAAATTAAAACAGCAAAAGGAGCCATAATTCTACCAATCTAATGCAACTATTTTTTTGTGTTCCATTTTATCCTTATATCCACGGATTTTTTATAAGTTGCAATTAGAGTATATGTAAGTTTTGTGTTCAGATTTTCAAATTTAATCTCATAACTGTCTTCTATGTTCTCATAATCTTCACAATAAATATTTTAGTGTTTGCTTCATAAATGATTCCTGTAATGGACATTTAGGTTGTTTCCAGTGTTTGATTGCCCAAATCAAATTGCCAAGCTTTGTGTTAATAGTGTTTTGTTACTATTAAATTATTTCCTTAGAATAAATTCTCAGGAGTAATATTATTAAATAAAAGATTGTAAACATTTTTATAGCCTTGCCACATGATACCACGTTACTAGGCAAAAAAGCTATGTGAATCTGAGTGACACACACGAGTAACTTTAGAGTTAGACATTTTCAAAAGAAACCATGCTGTTTTCTATTTCTGGCAATATAATCAGTTAGAAACTCTGAATGGTTCTCCAAGCTAAAATATTGAATAAAATATAAACATCATCTTTAATAAATTTCTGAGCTGACAAGAAATTAAGAAATCTTAAAATCCAAAATGAATTAAAACCAACAATTCTGATTAGTAAGTGAGAAATCTGCCTTTACCCTGGGTGGCCCATTGAATACAAAAGAATACAACATTCATGATGTTGCATCCTTCCTGGTGCATCATATTCGGAGACACATGACTCAGTATGATCCATTATTGGTGATACTAAGTTTGATCACTAGATTAAGATGGTTTCTGCTAGATTTCTTCATTGTAAAGGCACCAAAGATAACTTGTAATAAGTTATCTTTAGGGTGACACCTTCAGACTGTATGACTATCATATTCCCCAACCGGTTTTACAATAATAATACATCCATTAATAATACTTGCCTGAATTGATTATTACAGTGATGTTTTGCAAAATGATGTTTCTCTAATTCTGTCATTTCTTCTGTATTTGCTATTTTATATTCTTTATATTCTGTAAAGAATTCTATAATATTCTTTATATTATATTCTTTATATTCTTCTGTAAATAAGAGCTTCCCCTCTCTTCCCCTTCTGTAGGCTATGGATTATTTTTTGTTTTAAGTGTTAGAATCCATATTCTCAACTTTTTTTTTGATGCTTGATTGTCCTAAATGTGGCCAGTGAGGATTCAAGTTGCCTTGCGTGTGTTTGTGACATGTTCCCATGTTTTTGAGCACTTTCTTACTTCTGATTCAGCAAGAAATTCCAGGCTAACATTGTACTTTACCTAATCCAGACCTAGAATCAGTCTTCTGCAAGAAGATCTTGTTCCTTTTAATGGAGAATGGCATTTGGAAACCATGTTCTGAGAAAGGGGTGCCCTCCTGTCTACTAAGATAAGATTGAAACTAGGCCTTTTCAGTAACAGAGCTAGGACATTTATAATTTTTAAAATAATGAGTTTAAATGGTTATGTCTCTGCAGGTCTTTGTTTCATTTGCCAAGTCCATATTTATATTTCTCTACTCCCAGAATGATAATTTTAGTTCCCAATAACATCAACATATTTATTCATTTACTCAATTCTGTAATACATGAAAATTAATTTCAGAATTAGTACATTAATATTGCTACCAATAAAAATCCTACAAGCTAAAGTTCAAGATATTTTTGCAATTTTTCTTATCCTTAGAATATAACCACTGAATGTACACAGCTAGAATACTGTGTTCCACTGGTATGTTGGATTATGCTTTTTCTTCTGAGTTTATGTTATCACTTTGATATACTGTTAGATTCAATTATTTCTGTTTGTATTAAATTTTTTTAATTTTTTAAAATTTTTTAATTTAATTTTATTTTTTTGAGATGGAGTCTCTCTCTTGCTGCCCAGGTTGGAGTGCAGTGGCGCGATCTTGGCTCACTGCAACCTCTGCCTCTGGGGTTCAAGCAATTCTCTTGCCTCAGCCTCCCTAGTAGCTGGGATTACAGGCATGCACCACCACGCCCGGCTAATTTTTTGCATTTTTAGTAGAGATGGGGTTTCTCCATGTTGGTCAGGCTGGTCTTGAACTCCCAACCTCAGGTGATCCACCCACCTCGGCCTCCCAAAGTGCTGAGATTACAGGCATGAGCCACTGCGCCTGGCCTACATTACATTTTAAAGCTTGTGATTTCTTCTTTTTTTGTTATTTCTGTTGATTTATTTGTATTTTTGACTATGTAAACATAAACATAATTCAAAAGTCAAAACTATATATAAATATATACTCAAGGAAGCCTCATTCACTTTCACTCTCTTTCTACTAAGTTCTCAAGAGATAACTAGTTTTACTAGTTTCTCACTTATCCTTTCTGTACTTCTTTTCACAAAAATAAACAGATGCACACATATCTTATTTCCCCTTTCTTATACTAAAGAGAGCATAACAAATACTCTTTTGCTCTGGATTTTTGGAAAAAATTAACAACATAAGTGAATTGCACTTTATTGTATAGCTATCCCATAGTTTATTCAGTAAGTCTCCTATTTGTTCATGTAGGTTGTTTTAAATATTTTGCTATTAAAAATTGTACCAGGGGGCGGAGCAAGATGGCCGAATAGGAACAGATCCAGTCTCCAACTCCCAACGCGAGCGACACAGAAGACCGGTGATTTCTGCATCTTCAACTGAGGTACTGGGGTCATCTCACTAGGGAGTGCTGGACAATCGGTGCTGGTCAGTTGCTGCAGCCTGACCAGCGAGAGCTGAAGCAGGGCGAGGCATCGCCTCACCTGGGAAGCGCAAGGGGGAAGGGTATCCCTTTTCCTAGCCAGGGGAACTGAGACACACAACACCTGGAAAATCGGGTAACTCCCACCCCAATACCGCGCTCTAAGCAAACGGGCACACCAGAAGAATATATCCCTCACC
>NW_016804458.1:1191915-1194904 GCF_001698545.2 Rhinopithecus bieti
GTATGTTTATTGCGGCACTATTCACAATAGCAAAGACTTGGAATCAACCCAAATGTCCATCTGTGACAGACTGGATTAAGAAAATGTGGCACATATACACCATGGAATACTATGCAGCCATAAAAAAGGATGAGTTTGCGTCCTTTGTAGGGACATGGATGCAGCTGGAAACCATCATTCTTAGCAAACTATCACAAGAAGAGAAAACCAAACACCGCATGTTCTCACTCGTAGGTGGGAACTGAACAATGAGATCACTTGGACTTGGGAAGGGGAACGTCACACACTGGGGCCTATCATGGGTAGGGGAGGGGGGGAGGGATTGCATTGGGGAGTTATATGTGATATTAATGATGAATTGATGGGTGCTGACGAGTTGATGGGTGCAGCACACCAACATGGCACAAATATTCATATGTAACAAACCTGCACGTTATGCACATGTACCCTAGAACTTTAAGTATAATAAAAAAAATTGTACCATAACTAATAACCTATTGTATATATATTTTTATTGTTGAGGGGTATCTTCACCAGTAATCCTAGAAGCAGGATTACTAGGTCAAAGAATAAATGCATATGCACTTTTGCTAGATATTGCCAAATTCCTCCCTATAGGGATGCCAGTATTTTACATCCGTACCAGCAATCTATGAAACTGAGTGTTTTCCCTTGGCCTCATCAAAAGAGTCAAGTGTCAAGCTTTCAAGTGCACCCTCCCTTTTAAACAGTTTGTCCTTATGTGGTCTTTATTCTTCTTTCAACCCGCTGCTTCCATAATTTGTATAATTTTTTTTTTTTTTTTTTTTTTACCTTGTCAGGACTTTCTTTGGGCCTGTTCAGTTCTTAGACATAGCACAGACAAGGAGTTTATTATATTCACCTTGCAATTTTTGTAATTACATTTTGAGAGAAGCTGCTTATTTGTAAATCTGTGTGTTCTAAGACAAGAAGGCTTTCCTTCATATTCTTTCATTTTGTAACAGCCAACTTAAACTGTGAACGCTTCATATTCTTAAAACACCTAAACACATAACAACTGTTCTAAAATGATTAGCCATGAAAATTCACACAATATCATGCTGAACTTTGCAAAAGCAAAGCCAGATTTCTTTTAGAGACCCATCACTCAGCAAAACAAATGTCAAAACAAGTTTTTCTTACCTTGAACTTTCACATGGCTATGTACAAAAAGGAAAATGAGTGTCTAAGCCAGCACCAAAGATTATAAGACAGATAGAAAAATGATAAGAAAACATCTCATATTTTTGCCTGTGTAGGTAAGAGACTGAATCTTCTGCTTGTAAAAAAAAAAATTTTTTTCTTTTTTCTTTTTTTTTCTGTATTTCTACCAACAGGACTATTTTCTTTGGAGGAGAACTAATGCTTATAGCAACACTTGTATATACAGTGGCTTCTGGGCTTACAAGACTTAACATTTGCAGTTTTGAGTATTAGATGGATATGACAGTTGATACTTTGCAATTTTGCTGATACAGGGATTTGAATTCCGTACACAGGACAAAGAAGGGTCAGTGTATGTTGGTTGGAATGTCTCTGAGCTAGGGAGTGAGCTATTTTCTCTAGGGTTCTGTTGGTCTTGATTATATAAACAGGTATGCCTTGTTTTATTGTGCTATGTAGATAATTGAATGTTTTACAAATTGAAGGTTTGTGGCAACCCTGCATGAAGTAAGTCTATTAGTGCCATTTTTCCAATGACATGTGCTCACTTTGTGTTTCGGTGTCACATTTTGGTAATTCTCACAATACTCCAAATTTTTCATTATCATGATATCTGTTATGGTGATCTGTGATCAACGATTTTTTATTTTATTATTGTAATTGTTTTGGAGCATCATGACTTGTGCCCATGGAAGGTGATAAAGTTAATCGATAAATATTGTGTGTGCTCTGCTGACTGGCTGTTTCCCCATCTCCCTCCCTCTACTCAGGCCTCCTTATTCCCTGAGACACCATGATATTAAAATTAGGCCAATTAATAACCCTACAATGGCCTCTAATGGCAAATTGAGCATTGGCTTCAACTTAAAGTTGCCAGCTGTGTTAGCCCCTAGTAAGAGAGTTGCAAGCTTAGTGAAAAAGCCATGGTGTAAACTGAGATAGGCTAAAATCTAGGCCTCTTGTATCAAGCAGTCAAATTGTGAATAGAAAGGAAAAATTCTTGAAGGAAAGGAAAAGTGCTATCACAAAAATAGTAAGAAAGTGAAACAGCCTTATCGCTGATATGAAGAACGTTTTAGTGGTCTGGATAGAAAATCAAACCAGCCACAACATTCCCTTAAACCGAAGTGTAATCCAAGGCCCAACATTCTTCAATTCTGTGAGGTCTGAGAGAGGCGAGGAAGCTGTAAAAGAAGAATGTGGGGCTAGCAGAGGTTGGTTCATGAGGTTAGAGGAAAGGAGCCATCCCCATAACATAAAAGTGCAAGGTGAAGCAGAAGTACTGATGTAGACGCTGTGGTAAGTTATCCAGCGGACCTAGGTAGGATCACTAATGAAGGTGGCTACACTAAATGACAGATTTTTAGGGTATAAAAAAATGGCTTTCTATTGGGAGAAGATGCTATCTAAGATTTTCATAGCTAGAGAAGAGAATGATGCCTGGCTTCAAAGCTTGAAAGGACAGGCAGATTCTCTTATTAGAGGCTAACAGAGCTGGTGACTTTAAGTTGAAGGCAGGCCGGGCGCAGTGGCTCATGCCTGTAATCCCAGCACTTTGGGAGGCCGAGACGGGCAGATCACGAAGTCAGAAGATCGAGACCATCCTGGCTAACACGGTGAAACCCGATCTCTACTAAAATACAAAAAATTAGCCAGGCATGGTGGCGGGCACCTGTAGTCCCAGCTACTTGGGAACCTGAGGCAGGAGAACGGCGTGAACCCGGGAGGTGGAGCTTGCAGTGAGCCGAGATTGTGCCACTGCACTCCAGCCTGGGTGACAGAGTGAGATTCCGTCTCAAAAAAA